>NC_026002.2:56107537-56196898 GCF_000442705.2 Elaeis guineensis | reverse complement strand
AACCCCTCAAGAGCTCTTTCAAGTCTTCAACAACCTTGAGGAGAATCAGAAAAGCTTCTTCATTGTTGTGTAAAGTGTATTTAAAGCTTTATTTGCTCATTAAAAGAGCTACATTTGTATTTTCGTATGATTAACTGTTATACTCTGTTTTTGAGTTGATCTTTAGTTTTGGAAGGATTCTAAAACATGAAAAGGTTGATCCGAATCTTAAATCAGATTATATTGGATTGGCTTATACCCGAGAAACAAGTTCTAGCTTGGGATAGCTAGAGTCGGAGGTACCGACGTTGTATTCTTATTGAATACGGTTTAGTAGATTTGAATTCCCAAGTAGGAGTTTGGGGAGTGGATGTAGGTACAAGGTTGGCATCGAATCACTATAAATCTTGGTTGTTTGTGGTGTGCTTACTTGTTCTCCATCTTATTTTTTTTTCCTTCTTGCACTCTTGCATCTAATATCTTCACTTTGCTTAAATCACTCACTTCACTACTTGTCTTTTATTACTTAATCCTTGTGGTTCTAGATTAATTTTAAATTTTCAAAATTCAATCATCTCCCTCTTGGGTTGCATAGCTGGGCAACAAGTGGTATCAGAGTCCGATGCTCTAGTCCTACTTTGATTTAACCATCAAAGAGCTAAAGATCTATGGCAATCAAGTTGGTGCTTCACTAGCCGAGGGGCAGTCCACAAACCGACCTCCACTTTTCAATGGATCAATTATATCTATTGAAAAGCTTGGATGAAAATCTTTATTCAAGCACTTGACTATGATATGTGGAGTATCATAGTAAATAGACCACACACACCACTAAATAATTTGATGGTGTGAAATCAACCAATCCGAAAAAAAATGGGATGAGGTTAATAAGAAAATGATCAACTTAATACAAAATCCATGAATATTTTATATTGTGCTCTAGATGCTAATGAATTCAATCAATTTATGAAGAAACCAGATCTAGGATTTCAGGATTAGATCTTAAATTTTTTTCAAGATCAGGTAGCGGAAGACTAAAATAAATCAAAATTTATTTTTTAAAATCAGAGAATCTCTAGATTTAAGATTCTATTACATAATTATTATATAGTATTAAATCAAAAATTAAAATATATAGAGTATGAACTACATGTTGATCACATCAACATATTTCTATACTAATCTAATGTATGTATTAAATAATAGATCAGATCTATTACCTTGCAAGTTAGATATTCTAACCTTACTGATCCGGGCTTGAGGATGATGTTGCAAACCGCACACGCATCCGATCTCTAGGAGTCATCCACATGAGCCCACAAATCTTGATCAGAAGTCCTGCTTTAGAAAATCAGCACAGTATGCTAGTACTGCGCTGATCCTTCTTCGATGATTGATCAGGTGCCTCCTTCTTGATTTGGACTCTTCCAAAGATGAGAAGTAGGAGGAGAAATTTTAGATCTGAGATGCTCTCAAAAAACTCAAGATGGAGGAAGGAAAGAGATGAAACTAACAATCCTAGAAGAAGACCCTCTTCTTCTTCTCTTTACTCTCTCCTAGACACTCTGTCTTGTGTCTATTATATCTCCATGACCCAAAAGTCTTTCTCTTTAATTTTTGGATGCCCCAAAGGACTCTCAAATCTCTATGTTCTTCAAAAATTTTATGAAGAAAATCATTTTATAGAGAGAGATATGATAGAGTCCTTGTCTAGGTCAAATACCTAGTCAAGGCTTATCCAAATATGGCAAGATAAGGGGTGCCCAACTCTTGGGCGCCTCCTCCTTATTTTCATGCATGGACCACCAGAAAAGGGTGCACAATGTGTGCCCTAAAAGCCATAAAAATTTCAAAAAAATCTGAGTAAATTTGGTATAAAAAGGAAAGAGTTTTGGATTTCTAAAACTCTATCTCATAGAATTTGAAATCCAAACTTATTCCTACTTTGATTTGATCCACAACCATTTTCCATGTATGAAAGAAGAGAGAAAACTTTTTGGACATGAGAAAGACATGGGAGAGGGCTTTTATCACACAAAATAAGAGGAGATTGGCATGGAATAAGAGAGAGGGCGTGGGGGGGCTTATGTGGCGCAAGGTGGAATCCTAGTCTTACTAAGATTCTATCTTATGACTTGTTTTAATTTGATTTCTCAAACCAAATCAAATTAAAATTAGATAAATCTAATTAAAATAGGTATTAACCTAATTAAGAACTTAATTTAATCATATTAAATTAGATTTAAATCTGATTTAATTTTTTAATCAAATTAAAAATTAGGTTGACCCAAGTCCTAATTGAACTAGGACTAGTTTTTTCCTTGCACTTGGCTTATTCAAGAAACCAATTGGACTTGATCCAATCAAGCCCAAACCAAATCTAATTAAATCATATTTAATTAGACTTAATCTCAGTCTATTGGCTTAATCAAATTAAGCCAAGTAGCAATCGAATTACTAATCGATCCTCCTGCAACATTTGCACTAGGTTAAATATCAATCGTATTGATCATTTAACCCTAGAATGATTCTTAATCGTTGATCAACCATCCAATTGGATCATGAACTCTAATGTGTGTGATCTCATAGGTCCGAACCTAAGCTGATAGCACAGAAATAATTTTTTTATACCAATCGAAGTGACCATCTAGCAATAGTACCCGACGACCGGATAGGTCCAATATGTAAAACAACATCTTTAGAACCCATGCGGATATAGTTTTCATATAATTCATCCCCTTGACCAAAATGATCATAGGACACCTCAGAGTTTAACTGTCAACTCTGATCAGGTTGTCCACATTGTATTTCAAAATATCAAATCCATCTGATGGATTATCCTGGCCAAGGTTTTGCTAAATTGAAATATAGTGACTCATTCTTCTCCAACTCTTGGAGTGATCAATCCCATCTCGATCACACTCTGACTTCGTAAGTACTTGACTATGCCCAGAAGCCTTCCATCCCTGAATTAGAAATTTAGTTAGTCCAGTACCAAAGCACAGTGAGTTGCTTGCAAGTCACTGAGGTGATCTCAGGTCTAAGGGACACTTATACCTATATCCCATCAGAGTCATTCTTGACAGCAGAATGCTCTGGAGTTGGTCACGTTCCATGACGATGTATCCTTACATCTCACCTATATGTCATACCAGTATCTCTACACTCTTTGGTTAAGAGGACAACCAACCCATATGGCCTACAGCGATCTATGCTCGATAGAAGCTATCGTCCTTATTAACAGCCTATCATTTGATCGTGAATAGTTTTAAGGACTAATCGATAAATTCTCTCTTTATCGAACTTAAATAGTCCTAAGGACTTCATCATAACAATGGAGAGCTTATGATAAAAATATTAAAAATATATTTTATTTATTAACAAATCAATTACAATACTTGGTTGCTCAACCGTCAACAGCTTGACGATTGATTTTTGGGACATATTTTTCAACAACTCCCACTTGTCCTAAAGTCACTCGGCACAGTATCTAATATCCATCTTTGACTTGTGGTTGTTGAACTCCTTTATCATCAGGACTTTAGTGAAGGGGTCGGTCAGGTTCTCCTTTTCATCGATCTTCTGAAGGTCGACGTCATCTCGATCCACGATCTTCCGGACCAGGTGGAAGCGGCGTAAAATGTGCTTCGTCCACTGGTGTGCTTTGGATTCCTTCACTTGAGCTATGGCACCAGTGCTGTCGCAGTAGGGTAGGATCGGACCATCGAGGGAGGGTGCTACTTCGAGCTCGATGATGAATTTTCTCAACCACACAGCTTCCTTTGTGGCATCCGATGCTGTGATGTACTCCACTTCACAAATAGAGTCTATCACAGTATGCTGCTTAGAATTCTTCCAGTAGATAGCTCCACCATTCAGAGTAAAGATATAAGCCGACACGCTTCTGCTATCATCATGGTCAGATTGAAAGCTGGAGTCTGTGAACCCCATAAGTTTCAGATCTGACTCACCATAAACTAACCATTGATCCTTAGTATTTCTCAAATACTTAAGGATGGCTTTAACCACTTTTCAGTGGTTTCTCTAGGATTAGATTGGTATCTACTCACTACTCCTAGTGAGTATGCCACATCTGATCTTGTACATGTCATGGCGTACATGATAGATTCCACGATCGAAGCATATGGGACTCTACTCATATGCTCTCTCTCTTCAGGAGTTGTCGGACAATCCTTCTTAGAGAGAAAAATTTCATGGTCTATCAGTAGATAGCCCTTCTTGGAATTCTCCATGCCGAACCTCTTCAGCACAGTGTTTATGTACGTGGGCTGGGATAACCCAAGCATCCTTTTAGATCTATCCCAATAGATCTTCATCCCTAGGATGTAGGATGCTTCACCCAAATCCTTCATGGAGAACTGCAATGACAACCAAACTTTTATTCCCTGTAGTGTGGGGATGTCATTCTCGATTAAGAGAATATCATCCACATACAAGACAAGGAATACCATAACTAGACCATTTGCCCATTTATAGATGCAGGACTCTTCTCCGTTCTTAACGAAGCCATACATTTTGATCACCTTATCAAAATACATGTTCCAACTCCGAGAAGCTTACTTCAATCCATAAATGGATCTCTGAAGCTTGCACACCTTGGACTCATCTGTGGATGTAAATCTCTCAGGTTGTATCATATACACATCTTCGATGAGCTCTCCATTCAGAAAAGCTATCTTTACATCCATCTGCTAGATCTCATAATCCAGATGGGCAGCTATTACAAGCATTATCTGAATGGATTTGAGCATTGCCACAGGGGAGAACATCTCGTTATAGTTAATACCATAATGTTGACGATATCTCTTGACAATCAAACGGGCTTTATAGGTCTCCACCTTTCTATCTGTGCCCCTCTTCTATTTGAAGATCTATTTACACCCAATGGGTTTAACCCCTTCAGGTGGGTCAACCAATATCCATACATCGTTGACCTTCATGGATTCCATTTCGGATTTCATAGCTTCAAGCTATTTCTCGAAATCAGATCTCTGCATTGCATCCATATAGGTGATCGGATCCTCATCATTCTCATCGAGTTCGATGGGATCTCCATCCCGGACTAAGAAATCATAGTATCTGTCTGGCTGATGTGGTACTCTACTGGATCGCCTTAATGGTGCAGGTACATTGGGCTCCGAATCTGATCTAATCAAATTTGACTCAGGTTCAGCTATTGGTGTCGGTCCTTCTATCTGTTGAACTTCATCAAGTTCAACCTTAGAGGCAACGATTCCTTCACCAAGGAACTCTTTTTCTAAAAAAATTATCTTAAGGCTGACGAACACCTTTTGTTCATCAGCATGGTAGAAAAAATATCTTTTGGTCTCTTTGGGGTACCCTATGAATGTGCATTTGTCAGACCTAGGTCCAAGTATATCTGTGACTAATCGTTTGACATAGATCGGGCACCCCCAGATCCTAAGGTGTGAAAGTGCTGGCTTACACCATGTCCATATTTTATATGGAGTCTTAATTACAGACTTACTTGAAACCCTATTTAACAGATAACAGGCCGATTCGAGTGCATATCCCCAGAAGGATATCGGCAAGCTGGCAAAACCCATCATGGATCGGACCATGTCTAACAGAGTCCGATTTCTTCTTTCAGACACACCATTATGTTGTGGTGTTCCTGCAGGAGTCCATTGAGAGAGAATCTCATTCTCTTCTAGATATGTGAGAAACTCACTAGAAAGATATTTTCGTCCTCGATCAGATCGAAGAGTTTTAATACTCTTCCCAGTTTATTTTTCTACTTCACTTCGAATCGTTTGAACATTTCAAATGAATCCAACTTATGTTTCATCAGATAGACATATCCATATATGGATAGATCATCCGTGAAAGTTATGAAGTAGAAATATCCACCTCTAGCACTTGTGCTCATGGGCCCTTATACATCAGTATGTACTAGGCCCAAGAGCTCAATAGTTCTCTCACCTTTTCCAATAAAAGGTGACTTGATCATTTTACCAAGAAGACAGGACTCACAGGTTGGAAGTGATTCACAATCACTGACTTCGAGGATTTCCTCTTGAGTCAACCTGTTTATTCTATTCTTGTTTATATGACTTAGCCTACAGTGCCATAAGTAGATATCTAACACACTATCTAATCTAGGGTGCTTGCTAGTAGAATAGACTCTTATCAGGCTTGATCTTTCTGGTCTGGCCCTATACAGATGTCCCAGTCTGAACTTGCACTTTCTTCACTTTCTTCTTCTTGTTCTTCTTCCCTTTCTTAAAGGGTCGAGAACCAGAAGACGAACCTCCCACTAAGTTCACCGACTCTTTATGGAGTTGGTGATCCTTCTCAAAGTTCTGAAGTAACCCCAGTAACCCATGGTAGTTTACTACAGGCTTTGTCATTCTATAATGAGTGAGGAATGGGAGATAAGACTTGGGCAGTGAGTTCAGTATTGCATCTTTCCCAAGCTGCTCATGCAAGAAAAAGTCGAGCTTGCTCAATCGTTCCATCAGCTTGATCATGTACAATACATGATCAGTGATAGAGGCACCATCCCGTATTTTGGCGTTGAAGATGGCACAACTAATCTTGTGCCTCTCCATGTCATCGGATGTGCCAAAGGCATCCTCCAATACTTGAAGCATGTCCTTTGGCTGAGTCGTCTCGAATCTGCGACTGAACTCGTCGCTCATAGCAGCCAGCATGATACAACACACCGTGGTCCGGTTACTGAGCCACTTCTGATGAGTGTCTTTGACTGTTCCACGTGCATTGACAGCTGGCTCCTCAGGTGCAGGATCCATTATCACATATAGGATCCGTTCATGCTCCAAGACTATCTTTAACTTTCGGTACCAGCTATCGAAGTTGGGTCCCACCAACTTATCATTGTCCAACAATGATCAGAGCGATAGGGAAGTGGCCATATCTGCTCAAAGAAAAACTATAACCTAATTAGTAATTGATTCATTAAACCTAAAGATTTAGACTTTAATCAAAAAGTTTTTTCCACTATTTTATTCGAATTGGTAGCCTCTACCTCCAATTCAAGGAATTACCCTAATTCCTTAGTGGGTACTAGAATCTACTTAGACTGCACACAAGCCCAACTTTGGTTGGCCAACCCATGTACATCTAAGGGTAGGTTCATAACCAATTATTTCTCTAAATAATTTCTAGTAATTTTAATTTTGCCCCAGAAACTTAATCAGTAGGCTTTGGCCTCCATTGTAAGGATCCGGTTAGGTCCAACCATTAACATGACCATACTTGGTGCATCTAACCAACGAATGATTAAGCCCAACTTTGGTTGGCTCACCAAACCACCATTAGAGAGACACTTTCAAGTCATCATATGATGAGTGATAATTCCATTAGTCAACAAGCATCAGACCTTTGGGTCTGCAATAAATATTGAGTTAATGGACTCATTATCAAACACCTTAATTGGATGCTATGACTCAGTTATCTCCATAACTTCATCATTTTAAAGACCTAATAATTTTAGAGGATTTAAATAATTTAGAGGATGAGGTCAGATGAACCAGCTTATCATGATCCTCCCACTGGCTTCACCAAGTCAGCTTAAGGGAGACCATTAAAAGGCTAGTCTAGGAGCACCTAAATCAGTCACACTGACTTATCTAGCTGACATGGATCAGCTTGAATAGTCAAGTGATCTGATCAAAATATAATTTCACCAAGAGGCCAAGTAAGTTCGATCAGTGGGAGGGTCGGCCAAAGCTTGCCTTAGACACCATCAAAAATAGTCATGTATGCGGGCTCCCAATTAAAAACCACCGGTCTGGTTTACCTTAAACACCAACTGGTTTAATTAGTTTCGATTAGATCAACCTAACAGTTCATGCTAGACCACTTAGCCAAGAATCAAGTCTATTTGGTTCTTGTTAAAGACATGGACTTGACCAACTACAACTATTGTAATTGATCTAGAGAATCCTTGACCTAATCTAAGACAACAATTGATTAGATTTAGTCAATTCTCTAATTAAGTCTATCTTTAATCTAACTATAGGTCTAACCCAATTAATAGACATAATTTCTACTAACCCATTAACCCAATGTGTTATGGTTTGTGTCTTAGATTCTTCAATTCACAATCCTAGAACCTAATCAAACAACTTCTTAATTCTTAATTAAGTTTTGGGCTGAGGGTTGGGTTCGGCTTTTCGAAAATAATTTTCATATTTGTAAAATAATTTTACAATATGGTTCTACCAACCATATTGTATGTTTGATTTATAATCAAGATGCAAGTGAAATAAATATGAAACTACTTTAGATCTAATCTAAACAGGTTCATGTAATTGAAACAATTTCAACTTTAAATAATTTCTTTGCACAAAAATTATTAACAAAAAGATTTTATTTTAGATTTAAATATTTTTTAAATCTAATAAATCATAAATTTAATCTAAATCATATCTAACAAATTTATGATTAAAGATAGATCTATACGAACTAGGACAACCTTTGCACTGTAAGGGGTAAACCTTACAACAGGACAACCTTGCAGTTCGTGATTGATCTAAAATTTTAATTTTAGATTTAATAATCAGATTATAAATTAGTTTTAATTTAAAATATAATCTAATCATGTATAAATAATCATGTAATAAACAACCTTAGGCTCTGATACCAATTGAAAGAACCAGATCTAGGATTTCAGGGTTAGATCTTGAAACTTTTTCAAGATCAGGTAGCGAAAGACTAAAATCAATTAAAATTTATTTTCTAAAATCAGAGAATCCCTAGATCTAAAATTTTATTACATGATTATTATATAGTATTAAATCAAAAATTAAAATATATAGAGCATGAACTACATGTTGATCATATCAACATGTTTCTATACTACATCTAATGTATATATTAAACAATAGATTAGATCTATTACCTTGCAAGTTAGACGTTCTAACCTTATTGATCCAGGCTTGAGAATGATATTACAAACCACACATGCATCTGATCTCTAGGAGTTATCCACACGAGTCCACGAATCTCGATCAGAAGTTCTGCTTCAGAAAATCAGCACAATATGCTAGTACTGCGCTGATCCTTCTTCGATGGTTGATCAGGTACCTCCTTCTTCTTGATTTGAGCTCTTCCAAAGATGAGAAGTAGGAGGAGGAGATTTAGATCTGAGATGCTTTTAGAAAACTCAAGATGGAGGAAGGAAAGAGATGAAACTAACAACCCTAGAAGAAGACCCTCTTCTTCTTCTCTTTACTCTCTCTTAGACATCCTATCTTGTATCTATTATATCTCTACGACCCAAAGGTCTTTCTTTCTAATTTTTGGATGCCCTAAAGGTCTCTCAAATCTCTATATTCTTTAAAAATTTTATAACAAAATTTATTTTATAGAGAGAGATATGATAGAGTCCTTGTCTAGGTCAAATACCTAATCAAGGCTTATCCAAACATGGCAAGATAAGGGGTGCCCAACTCTTGGGCGCCTCCTTTTTATTTTTGTGCATGGACCACCAGCAAAGGGTGCACAATGTGTTTCTTAAAATCCATAAAAATCTCAAAAAAAATTTAGATAAATTCGATGCAAAAAGGAAAGAGTTTTAGATTTCTAAAACTTTATCTCATAGAATTTAAAATCCAAACTTATTCCTACTTTGATTTGATCCACAACCACTTTCCATATATGAAAGAGGAGAGAAAACCTTTTGGACATGGGAAAGACCTGGGAGAGGGTTTTTATTGCACAAAATAAGAGGGGATTGGCGTGGAATAAGAGAGAGGGCATGGGGGGGCTTATGTGGCGCAAGGTGGAATCCTAGTCTTACTAGGATTCTATCTTATGACTTATTTTAATTTGGTTTCTCAAATCAAATCAAACCAAAATTAGATCAATCTAATTAAAATAGGTCTTAATCCAATTAAAAATTTAATTTAATCAGATTAAATTAGATTTAAATTAGATTTAATTTTTTAATCAAATTAGAAATTAGGTTGATCCAAGTCCTAATTGAACTAGGACTAGTTTTTTTCTTGCACTTGGCTTATCTAATAAACCAATTAAACTTGATCCAATCAAATACAAACTAAATCTAATTAAATCATATTCAATTAGACTTAATCTCAGTCCATTGGCTTAATCAAATTAAGCCAATTAGCAATCAAATTGCTAATCGATCCTCTGGCAATACTTGCACTAGGTTAAATGTCAATCGTATTGATCATTTAATCCTAGAATGATTCTTAATCATTAATCAACCATCCGATCAGATCATGAACTCTAATACGTGTGACCTCATAGGTCTGCACTTAAGTTGATAGCACAGGAATAATTTTTTGTACCAATCGAAGTGACCATCTAGCAATGGTACCCGATGATTGGATAGGTCGAATGTGTAAAATAACATCCTTAGAACCCATGCGGATATAATTTTCATATAATTCATCTCCTTGACCAAAATGATCATAGGACACCTCAGAGTTCAACTGTCAACTCTGATCAGGTTGTCCACATTGTATTTCAAAATATCAAATTCATCTGATGGATTACTCTGGCCAAGGTTTTGCTAAATTGAAATACAGTGACTCATTCTTCTTCAACTCTTGGAGTGGTCAATCCCATCTCGATCATACTCTGACTTCGTAAGTACTTGACTATGCCTAGAAATCTTCCATCACTAAATTAAAAATTTAGTTAGTCCAGTACCAAAGCACAGTGAGTTGCTTGCAAGTCACTGAGGTGATCTCAGGTCTAAGGGATACTTATACCTATATCTCATCAGAGTCATTCTCGACAGCAGAATGCTCTGGAGTTGGTTACATTCAATGATGATGTACCCTTATATCTTATCTGTATGCCATATCAGTGTCTCTACACTCCTTAGTTAAGAGGACAACCCACCCATATGGCCTACAGCGACCTATGCTCGAGAGAAGCTATCGTCCTTATTAATAGCCTATCATTTGGTTGTGAATAGTTTTAAGGACTAATCGATAAATCCTCTCTTTATCAAACTTAAATAGTCCTAAGAACTTCATCATAATAACGGAGTTCATTAGAAGATGAAAGCTTATGATGAAAATATCAAAAATATATTTTATTTATTAACAAATCAATTACAATACTTGGTTGCTCAACCGTCAGTAGCTTGATGATTGACTTTTGAGATATATTTCTCAATAATTTTAACATGCATGTCAGCTAAAAAAATATGGGATAGATTAGAAGTAACTCATGAAGGAACTAATCAAGTGAAGGAATCAAAAATTAACATGTTTGTACATAAATATGAGCTCTTCAAAATGGAGCATGATGAATCAATAATTGAAATATTTACTCATTTTACTGATATTATTAATGATCTAAAAAGTCTTGATAAGTCTTATTCTAACAGTGATCTCGTGAGAAAGATTTTTAGATCTTTACCAAGGACTTGGGAGGCCAAAGTGACCACAATCCAAAAAGCCAAAGATCTAAATATCTTACCCTTGGAGGAGCTTCTAGGATCGCTAATGACACACGAGCTAAGTATGAAACAACATCAAGAAGAAGATATCAAAAAGAAGAGGATAATCTGTTGGAAAATATATCCCAAAAAGCCAATCGTCAAGCTGTTGACGATTGAGCAACCAAGTATTGTAATTAATTTATTAATAAATAAAATATATTTGGTATTTTCATCATAAGCTTTCATCTTCTAATGAACTCCGTTGTTATGATGAAGTCCTTAGGACTATTTAGATTCGATAAAGAGAGGATTTATCGATTAGTCCTTAAAACAGTTCACGACCAAATGATAGGCTGTTAATAAGGACGACAGCTTCTATCGAGCATAGGTCGCTGTAGGCCATATGGGTTGGTTGTTCTCTTAACCAAAGAGTGTGGAGATACTGGTATGGCATACAGGTGAGATATACTGGTACATCATCATTGAACGTGACCAACTCCAAAATATTCTACTGTCGAGAATGTCTTTGATGGGATATAGGTATAAGTGTCCCTTAGACTTGAGATCGCCTCAGTGACTTACAAGCAACTCACTGTGCTTTGGTACTGGACTAACTGAATTTCTAATTCAGGGATGGAAGGCTTCTGGGCACAGTCAAGTACTTGCGAAGTCAGAGTGTGATCGAGATGGAATTGACCACTCTAAGAGTTGGAGAAGAATGAGTCGCTGTATTTCAATTTAGCAAAACCTTGACCAGGATAATCCATCAGATGGATTTGATATTTTGAAATACAATATGGACAACCTGATCAGAGTTGACAGTTGAACTCTGGGGTGTCCTATGATCATTTTGGTCAAGGGGATGAATTATATGAAAACTATATCCGCATGGGTTCTAAGGATGTTGTTCTACACATTCGACCTATCCGGTCGTCGGGTACCATTGCTAGATGGTCACTTCAATTGGTACAGAAATTTATTCTTATGCTACCGGCTTAGGTTCAAACCTATGAGGTCACACACATTAGAGTTCATGATCCGATCGGATGGTTGATCAACGATTAAGAATCGTTCTAGGGTTAAATGATCAATATGATTTAACCCAGTGCAAGTGTTGCAGGAGGATCGATTAGCAATTCGATTGCTAATTGACTTAATTTGATTAAGTCAATGAGATGAGATTAAGTCTAATTAAATATGATTTAATTAGATTTGGTTTGGGCTTGATTGGATCAAGTCTAATTAGTTTATTGGATAAGCCAAGTGCAAGGAAAAACTAGTCCTAGTTCAACTAGGACTTGGGTCAATCTAATTTCTAATTTGATTAAAAAATTAAATCAAATTTTTAATTGGGTTAAGATCTATTTTAATTAGATTGATCTAATTATGGTTTGATTTGGTTTGAGAAACCAAATTAAAACAAGTCATAAGATAGAATCCTAGTAAGACTAGGATTCCACCTTGCACCACATAAGCCTTCCCCACGCCCTCTCTCTCATTCAACGCCAATCTCCTCTTATTTTGTATGACAAAAGCCCTCTCCCAGGTCTCTCCCACGTTCATGAAAGGTCTCCTCTCTTCTTTCTTACATGGAAGGTGGTTTGGATCAAATCAAAAAGGAATAAGTTTGGAGTTCGAATTCTATGAGATAGAGTTTTAGAAATCCAAAACTCTTTCAATTTTGCACCGAATCTATCCAAATTTTTTTTGTAATTTTTATGGATTTTAGGGTACACATTATGCATCCTTTTCTAGTAATCCATGTACAAAAATAAGGAGGAGGTGCTCAAGAGTTGGGCACCCCTTAACTTGCCATGATTGGATAAGCCTTGACTAGGTATTTGACCTAGACAAGGACTCTATCATATCTCTCTATATAAAATGGATTTTTTTTTGAAATTTTTGAAGAAGATAGAGATTTGAGAGTCCTTTGGGCCACCCAAGAATCAAAGAGAAAGACCTTTGGGTCGTAGAGATATAAAAGACACAAGTTAGGGTGTCTAGAGAGAGAAACGAGAAGAAGAAGAGGGTTTTCTTCTAGGGTTGTTTGTTTTCATATCTTTCCTCCCTCCATCTTGAGTTTTCTGAGAGTGTCTCAGATCTGAAACTCTTCCTTCTACTTTTCATCTTTGGAAGAGTCTAAATCAAGAAGAAGGAGGCACCTGATCAACCATCAAAGAAAGATCAGCGCAGTACTAGCATACTGTGCTGATTTTCTGAAGCAGGACTTCTGATCGAGATTCGTGGGCTCGTGTGGACGACTCCTAGAGGCCAGATGCATGTGCGGCTTGCAACATCATCCTCAAGCCCAGATCAGTGAGGTTAGAACATCTAACTTGCAAGATAATAGATCTGATCTATTGTTTAATACATACATTAGATGTAGTATAGAAACATGTTGATATGATCAACATGTAGTTCATGCTATATTTATATATTTTAATTTTTAATTTAATACTATATAATAATCATATAATAGGATCTTAGATCTAGGGATTCTCTAATTTTAGAAAATAATTTTAATTTATTTTAGTCTTCCACTGTATGATCTTGAAAAAGTTTCAAGATCTAACCCTGAAACCCTAGATCTGGTTCCTACAATTGGTATCAGAGCCTAGGTTCTTTATTACATGATTATTTATACATGCTTAAATTATTTTTTAGATTAGATCTAATTTATAATCTGATTATTAAATCTAAAATTAAAATTTTAGATCAATCACGAACTGCAAGGTTGTCCTGCTGTAAGGTTTACCCCTTACAATGCAAAGGTTGTTCTAGTTTGTGTAGATCTATCTTTAATCATAAATTTATTAGATATGATCTAGATTAAATTTATAATTTATTAGATTTAAAAGATATTTAAATCTGAAATAAAATCTCTTTGTTAATAATTTTTGTGCAAAAAAATTATTTAAAGTTAAAACTGTTTCAATTACATGAACCTGTTTAGATTAGATCTAAAGTAGTTTCATGTTTATTTCACTTGTATCTTGATTATGAATCAAACATGCAATATGGTTGGTAGAATCATATTATAAAATTATTTTATAAATATGAAAATTATTTTTTGAAAAGTCGAACCCAACCCTCAGCCCAAAACTTAATTAATAATTAAGAAGTTGTTTGATTAGGTTCTAGGATTGTGAATTGAAGAACCTAAGACACAAACCATAACACATTGGGTTAATGGGTTAGTGAGAATTAGGTCCATTAATTGGGTTAGACCTATGGTTAGATTGAAGATGGACTTAATTAGAGAATTGACTAAATCTAATCAATTATTGTCTTAGATTAGATCAAGGATTCTCTAGATCAATTACAATAGTTGTAGTTGGTCAAGTCCATGTCTTTAACGAGAACCAAATAGACTTGATTCTTGGCTAAGTAGTCTAGCACGAACTGTTAGGTTGATATAATTGAAACTAATTAAACCAGTTGGTGTCTAAGGTAAACTAGATCGATGGTTTTTAATTGGGAGCCCGCTTACCTGGCCATTTCTGATGGTGTCTAAGGCAAGCTTTGGCAGACCCTCCCACTGATCGAACTTACCTGGCCTCTTGATGAAATTATATTTTGATCGGATCATTTGACTATTCGAGCTGACCCATGTCAGCTAGGTAAATCAGTGTGACTGATTTAGGTGCTCCTAGACCAGCCCTTTTAATGGTCTCCCTTAAGCTGACTTGGTGAAGCCTGTGGGAGGATCATGATAAGCTGGTTCATCTGACCTCATCCTCTATATTATTTAAATCTTCTAAAATTATTAGGTCCTTAAAATGATAAAGTTATGGAGATAACTGAGTCATAGCCTCCCATTAAGGTGTTTGATAATGAGTCCATTAACTCAATAATCATTGCAGACCCAAAGGCCTGGTGCTTGTTGACTAATGAAATTATCACTCATCATATGACAACTTGAAAGTGTCTCTCTAATGGTGGTTAGGTGAGCCAACCAAAGTTGGGCTTAATCATTCGTTGGTTAGATACACCAAGTATGATCATGTTAATGGTTGGACCTAACCGGATCCTTACAGTGGAGGCCAAAGCCTACTGATTAGGTTTCTGGGGCAAAATTAAAATTACTAGAAATTATTTAGAGAAACAATTGGTTATGAACCTATCCTTAGATGTACATGGGTTGGCCAACCAAAGTTGGGCTTGTGTGCAGTCTAAGTGGATTCTAGTACCCACTAAGGAATTAGGATAATTCTTCGAATTGGAGGTAGAGGCTACAAATTCGAATAAAATAGTGGAAAAAATCTTTTGATTAAAGTCCAAATCTTTAGGTTTAATGAATTAATTACTAATTAGGTTATGATTTTCTTTGGTGCAGATATGGCCACTTCCCTATCGCTCCGATCATTATTGGACAATGATAAGTTGGTGGGACCCAACTTCGGTAGCTGGTACCGAAAGTTGAAGATAGTCCTGGAGCATGAACGAATCCTATATGTGATAATAGATCCTGCACCTGAGGAGCCAGCTGTCAATGCACATGGAACAGTCAGAGACACTTACCAGAAGTGGCTCAGTGACCGGACCACGGTGTGCTTGTATCATGCTGGCTGCTATGAGCGACGAGTTCAGTCGCAGATTCGAGATGGCTCAGCCAAAGGACATGCTTCAAGTGTTGGAGGATGCCTTTGGCACACCCGATGACGTGGAGAGGCACAAGACTAGTTGTGCCATCTTCAACGCCAAAATGCGGGATGGTGCCTCTGTCACTGATCATCTATTGTACATGATCGAGCTGATGGAACGATTGAGCAAGCTCGGCTTTTCCTTGCATGAGCAGCTTGGGAAAGATGCAATACTGAACTCGCTGCCCAAGTCTTATCTCCTATTCCTCACTCATTATAGAATGACAAAGCCTGAAGTAAACTACCACGGATTACTGGGGTTGCTTTAGAACTTTGAGAAAGATCACCAACTCCATAAGGAGTCGGTGAACTTAGTGGGAGGATTGTCTTCTGATTCTCGACCCTTTAAGAAAGAGAAGAAAGAGAAGAAGAACAAGAAGAAGAAAGTGAAGAAGATGCAAGTTCTGGTTGGGACATCTGTGCAGGGTCAGACCAAAAAGATCAAACCCGATAAGAGTCAAGCTGAATGCTTCTTTTGCAAGAAGCGGGGGCACTGGAAGAGGAACTGTCTCCAGTACATTGCCTCCTTGGACCCGAACAGGCAGAGAAAGCAGCAAGTTGTTGCTGGACAAGGTATTTATATGATAACTCCTTGCAATTTCTCTATTTATGATATAACTGACTGGGTATTGGATATCGGTAGCCCTTACCATATTTGCAATTCGTTGCAGGGGTTGCAGATCAGTAGGAGATTCGAGCAAGGCGAGAGGTTCCTGAACGTTGGAGATGGAAGACCAGTTCCAGTTCTAGCATTAGGAATCTTGAAACTTGTATTTGAATCCCATATCGTTGTTCTTAATGATTATCATTTCTGTCCCAATTTCTTTTTAAATGTCATTTCTGTAGGCCTTCTGGCCAAAAATGATTATAAAATTTTAATAAAGAAATAAATTTGTAATATCATTAAGAATGATGTTACTATTTTTTGTGGACATTTGAACAATGGTGTGTATATGTTATCACAACCTGTTAATGTAGTCTATTCAACTGGAAAGCACCCTAGATTAGATAGTGTGTCAGATATCTACTTATGGCACTGTAGGCTAGGTCATATAAACAAGAACAGAATAAACAGGTTGACTCAAGAGGAAATCTTCGAAGTCAGTGATTGTGAATCACTTCTAACCTGTGAGTCCTGTCTTTTTGGTAAAATGACCAAGTCACCTTTTACTGAAAAAGGTGAGAGAGCTACTGAGCTCTTAGGCCTAGTACATACTGATGTATGCGGGCCCATGAGCACCAGTGCTAGAGGTGGATATTTCTACTTCATAACTTTCACGGATGACCTATCCCGATATGGATATGTCTATCTGATGAAACATAAGTCGGATTCATTTGAAATGTTCAAACGATTCCGAAGTGAAGTAGAAAAATAAACTGGGAAGAGTATTAAAACTCTTCGATCTGATCGAGGAGGAGAATATCTTTCTAGTAAATTTTTCACATATCTAGGAGAGAATGAGATTCTCTCCTAATGGACTCCTCCAGGAACACCATAGCATAATGGTGTGTCTGAAAGGAGGAATCGGACTCTATTAGACATGGTCCGATCTATGATGGGTTTTGCTAGCTTGCCGATATCCTTCTGAGGATATACACTCGAATCGGTTTGTTATCTGTTAAATAGGATTCCAAGTAAGTCTGTAATTAAGACTCCATATGAGATATGGACGAGACGTAAGCCAGCACTTTCACACCTTAGGGTCTGGGGGTGCCCGGCCTATGTCAAATGATTAGTCACAGACAAACTTGGACCTAGGTCTGACAAATGCTCATTCATAAGATACCCCAAAGAGACAAAAGGATATTTTTTCTACCATGCTGATGAACAAAAGATGTTCGTCAGTCTTAAGGCAATCTTTTTAGAAAAGGAGTTCCTTGGTGAAGGAACCGTTGCCTCTAAGGTTAAAGTTGATGAAGTTCAACAGGTAGAAGGACTGACACCAATAGCTGAACCTGAGTCAGATATGATTAGATTAGATCCGGAGCCCAATGTACCTGCACCATTAAGGCGATCTGGTAGAGTACCGCGTCAGCTAGACAGATACTACAGTTTCTTGGTTCGAGATGGTGATCCCATCGAACTTGATGAGAATAATGAGGATCCGATCACCTATATGGATGCAATACAGAGACCTGATTTCGAGAAATGGCTTGAAGCTATGAAATCCGAAATAGAGTCCATGAAGGTCAACGATGTATGGACATTGGTTGACCCACCTGAAGGGGTTAAACCCATTGGGTGTAAATGAATTTTCAAAAGGAAGAGGGGCGCAGACGGAAAGGTGGAGACCTATAAAGCCCGTCTGGTCACCAAGGGGTATCGTCAACGGTATGGTATTGACTATGATGAGACATTTTCTCCTGTGGCAATGCTTAAATCCATTCAGATAATACTTGCAATAGCTGCCCATCTGGATTATGAGATTTGGTAGATGGATGTAAAGACAGCTTTCCTGAATGGAGAGCTGACCGAAAAGGTGTATATGATACAACCTGAGGGGTTTACATCCACAGATGAGTCCAAGGTGTGCAAGCTTCAGAGATCCATTTATGGATTGAAGCAAGCTTCTCGGAGTTGGAACATGCGTTTTGATAAGGTGATCAAAACGTATGGCTTCATTAAGAATGGAGAAGAGCCCTGCATCTATAAACGGGCAAATGATCTAGTTGTGGTATTCCTTGTCTTGTACGTGGATGATATTCTCTTAATCGGGAATGACATCCCCACACTACAGGGAATAAAAGTTTGATTGTCATCACAGTTCTCCATGAAAGACTTGGGTGAAGCATCCTACATCCTAGGGATGAAGATCTATAGGGATAGATCTAAAAGGATGCTTGGGTTATCCCAGTCCATGTACATAGACACTATGCTAAAGAGGTTCAGCATGGAGAATTTTAAGAAGGGCTATCTACCGATAGGCCAAAGAATTTCTCTCTCTAAGAAGGATTGTCCGACAACTCCTGAAGAGAGAGAGCGTATGAGTAGAGTCCCATATGCTTCAGCTGTGGGATCTATCATGTATGCCATGACATATACAAGACCAGATGTGACATACTCACTAGGAGTAGTGAGTAGATACTAATCTGATCCTGGAGAAAATCACTGGAAAGTGGTTAAAGCCATCCTTAAGTATTTGAGAAATACTAAGGACCAATGGTTGATTTATGGCGAGTCAGATCTGAAACTTATGGGGTTCACAGACTCTAGCTTCCAATCTGACCATGATGACAGCAGGAGCATGTCGGGTTATATCTTTACTCTGAATGGTGGAGCCATCTGCTAGAAGAGCTCCAAGCAACATATTGTGGCGGACTCTATTTGTGAAGCGGAGTACATCGCAGCATCGGATGCCGCGAAGGAAGCTGTGTGGCTGAGGAACTTCATCAACGAGCTCGGAGTAACACCCTCCCTCGATGGTCCGGTCCTGCTCTACTGCGACAGCATTGGTGCCATAGCTCAGGCGAAGGAACCCAAAGTACATCAACAGATGAAGCACATCTTACACCACTTCCACCTGGTCCGAGTAATCGTGGATCGAGGTGACGTCGACCTTCAGAAGATCGACGGAAAGGAGAACCTGGCTGACCCTTTCACTAAAGCCCTGACGATAAAGGAGTTCGACAACCATAAGTCAAAGATGGGTATTAGATACTGTGCCGAGTGGCTTTAGGATAAGTAGGAGTTGTTGAAAAATGTATCCCAAAAAGCCAATCATCAAGCTGTTGACGGTTCAGCAACCAAGTATTGTAATTGATTTGTTAATAAATAAAATATATTTGGCATTTTCATCATAAGCTTTCATCTTCTAATGAACTCCATTGTTATGATGAAGTCCTTAGGACTATTTAGATTCGATAAAGAGAGGATTTATCGATTAGTCCTTAAAACAGTTCATGACCAAATGATAGGCTATTAATAAGGACGACAGCTTCTATCGAGCATAGATCGATGTAAACCATATGGGTTGGTTGTCCTCTTAACCAAAGAGTGTGGAGACACTGGTATGGCATACAGGTGAGATGTACTGGTACATCATCATTGAACATGACCAACTCCAGAGTATTCTACTGTCGAGAATGTCTCTGATGGGATATAGGTATAAGTGTCCCTTAGACTTGAGATCGCCTCAGTGACTTGCAAGCAACTCACTGTGCTTTGGTACTGGACTAACTAAATTTCTAATTCAGGGATGGAAGGCTTCTGGGCACAGTCAAGTACTTGCGAAGTCAGAGTGTGATCGAGATGGGATTGACCACTCCAAGAGTTGGAGAAGAATGAGTCGCTGTATTTCAATTTAGCAAAACCTTGGCCAGGGTAATCCATCAGATGGATTTGATATTTTGAAATACAATGTGGACAACCTGATCAGAGTTGACAGTTGAACTCTGGGGTATCCTATGATCATTTTGATCAAGGGGATGAATTATATGAAAACTATATCTGCATGGGTTCTAAGGATGTTGTTCTACACATTCGACCTATCCGATCGTCGAGTACCATTGCTAGATGGTTACTTCGATTGGTATAAGAATTTATTTCTGTGCTACCAGCTTAGGTTTGAACCTATGAGGTCACACACATTATAGTTCATGATTCGATTGGATGGTTGATCAACGATTAAGAATCGTTCTAGGGTTAAATGATCAATACGATTGACATTTAATCCAGTGCAAGTGTTGCAGGAGGATCGATTAGCAATTTGATTGCTAATTAGCTTAATTTGATTAAGTCAATGGGCTGAGATTAAGTTTAATTAAATATGATTTAATTAGATTTAGTTTGGGCTTGCTTGGATCAAGTCCAATTGGTTTATTGGATAAGCCAAGTGCAAGAAAAAACTAGTCCTAGTTCAACTAGGACTTGGGTCAATCTAATTTCTAATTTGATTAGAAAATTAAATCAGATTTAAATCTAATTTAATCTGATTAAATTAGATTCTTAATTGGGTTAAGATCTATTTTAATTAAATTGATCTAATTTTGGTTTGATTTGGTTTGAGAAACCAAATTAAAACAAGTCATAAGATAGAATCCTAGTAAGACTAGGATTCCACCTTGCACCACATAAGCCTTCCCCACGCCCTCTCTCTCATTCAACGCCAATCTCCTCTTATTTTGTGTGACAAAAGCCCTCTCCCAGGTCTCTCCCATGTTCACAAAAGGTTTCCTCTCTTCTTTCTTACATGAAAGGTGGTTTGGATCAAATAAAAAAAGAATAAGTTTGGATTTCGAATTCTATGAGATAGAGTTTTAGAAATCCAAAACTCTTTCAATTTTGCACCGAATCTATCCAAATTTTTTTTAGAATTTTCATAGCTTTTAGGGTACATATTATGCACCCTTTACTAGTGATCCATGCACGAAAATAAGGAGGAGGTGCTCAAGAGTTGGGCACCCCTTAACTTGCCATGTTTGGATAAGCCTTGACTAGGTATTTGACCTAGACAAGGAATCTATCATATCTCTCTATATAAAATAAGTTTCTTCATTAAATTTTTGAAGAAGATAGAGATTTGAGAGACCTTTGGGTCATCCAAAAATCAGAGAGAAAGACCTTTGGGTCATGGAGATATAAAAGACACAAGTTAGGGTGTCTAGAGAGAGAAATGAGAAGAAGAAGAGGGTTTCTTCTAGGGTTGTTTGTTTTCATATCTTTCCTCGCTCCATCTTGAGTTTTCTGAGAGCGTCTTAGATCTGAAACTCCTCCTTCTACTTTTCAACTTTGGAAGAGTCCAAATCAAGAAGAAGGAGGCATCTGATCAACCATTAAAGAAGGATCAGCGCAGTACTAGCATACTGTGCTGATTTCCTGAAGCAGGACTTCTGATCGAGATTCGTGGGCTCGTATGGACGACTCTTAGAGGTCGGATGCGTGTGCAGCTTGTAATATCATCCTCAAATCCGGATCAGCGAGGTTAGAACGTCTAACTTGCAAGATAATAGATCTGATCTATTATTTAATACATACATTAGATGTATTATAGAAACATGTTGATATGATCAACATGTAGTTCATGCTATATTTATATATTTCAATTTTTGATTTAATGCTATGTGTTGGGTATAAAATACCCACAGTCGAAATCCTCGACGGAATCGACTTCGAGCAGGACAGCTCCGCCCGGACTCCTACGGGAGCCGGGCTCCACCGCCGACATCAGCACAGCTCTGCCCGGGCTCCACCGCCGACATCAGCAGGACAGCTCCGCCCGGACTCCTACGGGAGCCGGGCTCCACCGCCGACATCAGCACAGCTCCGCCCGGGCTTCTACGGGAGCCGAGCTCCACCGCCGACAGCAGGACAGCTCCGCCCGGACTCCTACGGGAGCCGGGCTCCCCCGCCGACATTAGCACAGCTCCGCCCGGACTCCTACGGGAGCCAGGCTCCACCGCCGACATCAGCACAGCTCCGCCCAGACTCCTACGAGAGTCGGGCTCCACCACCGACATCAGCATAGATCCGCCCGGACTCCTACGGGAGCCGGACTCCACCATCGACAGCAGTACAGCTCCGCCCGGACCCCTACGGGAGCCGGGCTCCTACCTCAGTATCAGCTGCTGGTAAGCTTCGTCCGGACTCCTACGGGAGTCGGACTTCATCTTTAACTTTGATTACAGAGGGTTCTGACTCTTACAGGAGCCGGACTCCACCCACGACCTCAACCGAAAGGAGGACCCCTCCCAGACTCCTACAGAGGCCGAACTCCGACCACTGCCGAGCCTCGATCAATAGATCCGCGCCCCCTGGCAGATCACAATAACAACCATGATCCTGCTCCACTTCCTGTGGTAGACTCCGCGCAGTTCCATCATTCCCTGACAGGCCGCAGTAACCATCGCCACCCTGCTCCACTTCCTGTGGTGGATTCCGCACGGCTCCACTACCCCCTGGCAGGCCACAATAACGGCCACGAACCTGCTCCACCTCCTGCGGCGGATACCAGGCGATTCCCCCATCCACTGGCGAGTCACGACAACGGACGTTGCTCAACCCCACGTAACAGATTCTGCGTGGCAAGCCGCGGTGATGGCCACGTGTCTACTCCACTATCCTTCGCAATCAATTCCTCTGACCATGGGCGGCCCACTACCAGACGGTTACAAACGTCGCCATCAATCCGTTGTCTCCTCCGCCTATAAAAGGGGGACCCAGATACGTTATTCTCTAAGCTCATTTTCTTATCCCAAAACTCTGCTAAATTCTTCGTTCGAGCACTCCATTCTTGTTGAGGTAGAGAACTGACTTGAGCGTTGGAGGGTCTTGCCGGAGCAACCCCACCTCCGGTTTAGACTTCCCTTGCAGGTCCCGGCGGCGACCGCGGCTTTCCCGACTCCAGCTTCTCCGGCGCAAGCAGATTTTTGCACCAACAGGATTGGCGCTAGAGGAAGGGCCCCTGTGTCTTCACAGCACCCTTGTTCTTAAAGGGGTGTTCAACGGAGCCGCCTCCGACCGTTTCTCCGTCATCCACTCCTAATCCTCCCCCGCGAGATCGACACTCAATGCCTCCACGCAAGGCGTCCACCCGGCGGTCCACGGCCTCCGTGGCCAGATCTCAGGCTCCGGCCTCCCCTCCCGTTTCTCAGCCTCCTCCTCCTCCCCCTCCGGCGGCGGCGGTCGGTGCGGAGCAGTTTGACTTGCTGACGCAGCAGGTCAAAGACCTCGTCGAAGCCGTACAAGCAATGCAGCAGCAGCAACCACAGGCGTCGGCGCATCCGGAGGGGGCATCTCCGGAATGCCAGAACCCGACGGTGGGGCGGGCCACCTGGGCCAGCCGCCCCATCCTTCCTGGGAAGGCGAATCTGAGGGTAGAGAGCCCTCAATCGGACCACGACTCCACCCCTGGAAGATCCCTGCCCCCGTTCTGCCAAAGGACCCTCGAGACTCGAAGTCGAGAGGATTTCCTGGACCGGAGGCTCCAGGAGATGAACCGGCGGATCGAAGAACTCCGCCACGCGCCTCCCGCTTATGGTGAGGATATTTGCACTGACCCTCCCTTCTCCCAAATGATTATGCAGGAACCGATCCCGCCAAACTTCAAGCTTCCCCAGTTCGAAAGCTACGACGGGACGTCGGACCCGGTTGATCATCTGGAGGCCTTCCGAACGATGATGCTGCTTCACGGTGCTCCTGACGCCATCTTGTGCCGGGCTTTCCCGTCTACTTTAAAGGGAGCAGCAAGGAACTGGTACTCGGCTCTGAAGCCGGGTACCATATTTTCCTTTGATCAAATGAGCCACCAATTCGTGACCCATTTTGTCAGCAGCCGGCATCCCCGAAAGGGTTCGGAGTCCCTCATCAACATCAAGTAGAGGGAGGGGGGTCCATACGGGCCTACGTCAATCGCTTCAACATCACGACATTGGAGGTCCGGAACTTGGACCAGTCAGTTGCCATGGCCGCCCTGAAAGGTGGCCTTCAGAAGAATGATCTTTTGTACTCCCTGGAGAAGAAATACCCCAGGGATTTTGCTGATCTACTGGCTCGGGCTGAAGGATACGCCCGAGCGGAAGAAGCCTTCAAGATGAAGGACGAAGAGACAGCAAGGGAGCGTCAGGCGGGAGATTCGAGTAAACCCGCAGTTGAGAAGAGGCCAAAGGAAGCCCGGCCTCGCTCTCGATCCCCTCCTGGACATAAGTGCGCCCACACTCCACCCCGGGCACGCAGGCAGAGAAGCTCGGACAACAGGTTTCGGCGGGGTTCCCCACCAGGGAAATTCCGCAACTACGCCCCCTCAACGCCTCGAAGGCTCAGGTACTGATGGAGGTCAGGGAGCAGCTCCCTAGGCCAGAGAGGATGCGCACACACCCCGAGAAGCGCAACCCCAACAAGTTCTGCCTCTACCACCGCGACCACGGCCACGACACGGAGGAATGCATCCAGCTCCAGGACGAGATCGAGGAGCTCATTCGATGAGGTCGACTCGACAGATTCATCCGCCGCAGGCCTGAGGATAGAGGAGACTGGCCAAGAGCCCTCCCGCCGCCTGAACCGCAGAAAAGGGAGGAGCAGCCCGGGGACCGGCCGCCCATCGGGACCATCGACTCCATCACCGGAGGGCCTCAAGGAGGAGCGGGAATACTGTAAATGTATCGCTTACTATTTCGCTTTGAATCTACTTTTCTTTTTAGCTAACATGCTCCTCCCACCTAGCGTGGATGTATTATGACTGGATATGATCCCTCCAAAAACACAGCCATGTCAGGAACAGGAGGAGAACCTCGTCCTGACATGAGCAAGGTCAAAGGCCCGATTCTTTTAGATCGGATGGGGGGAGAGGCCTCACAACACCCTAATGTGCCCCCACAGCCTTGTTAGGGACAGGAGGAAAATCTCGCCCTAACTTGAGCAAAGTCAAAGGCCCGGTTCTTTTAGACCGGATGGGGGGAGAGGCCTTACAACGCCCTAATGTGCCCCCACAGCCCTGTTAGGGACAGGAGGAAAACCTCGTCCTAACTTGAGCAAAGTCAAAGGCCCGGTTCTTTTAGACCGGATGGGGGGAGAGGCCTTGCAACGCCCTAATGTGCCCCCACAGCCATGTCAGGAACAGGAGGAGAACCTCGTCCTGACATGAGCAAAGTTGAAGGCCCGGTTCTTTTAGACCGGAGGGGGGAGAGGCCTTACAACGCCCTAATGTGCCCCCACAGCCCTGTTAGGGACAGGAGGAAAACCTCGTCCTAACTTGAGCAAAGTCAAAGGCCCGGTTCTTTTAGACCGGATGGGGGGAGAGGCCTTGCAACGCCCTAATATGCCCCCACAGCCATGTCAGGAACAGGAGGAGAACCTCGTCCTGACATGAGCAAAGTTGAAGGCCCGGTTCTTTTAGACCGGAGGGGGGAGAGGCCTTACAGCGCCCTAACGCGCCCCTACAAGCCAGGCTGATAACGAGAACCTCGCGCCGGATCAAGCAAAATGGAAGGTCCGGACTCCTACGGGAGCCGGGTTCCGCCGCCAAGGAAGAATTCACCCAGACTCCTACGGGAGCCGGGTTCCGTCGCCAAAGAAGACTTCACCCGGACTCCTACGGGAGTCGGGTTCCTACGCCAAGGAAAGCTTCACCCAGACTCCTACGGGAGCCGGATTCCGCCGCCAAGGAAGACTTCACCCGGACTCCTACGGGAGCCGGGTTCCGCCGCCAAAGAAGACTTCACCCGGACTCCTACGGGAGCCGGGTTCCTACGCCAAGGAAACCTTCACCCGGACTCCTACGGGAGCCGGGTTCCGCCGCCAAAGAAGACTTCACCCGGACTCCTACGGGAGCCGGGTTCCGCCGCCAAAGAAGACTTCACCCGGACTCCTACGGGAGCCGGGTTCCGCCGCCAAAGAAGACTTCACCCGGACTCCTACGGGAGCCGGGTTCCGCCACCAAAGAAGACTTCACCCGGACTCCTACGGGAGCCGGGTTTCGCCGCCAAAGAAGACTTCACCCGGACTCCTACGGGAGCCGGGTTCCTACGCCAAGGAAAGCTTCACCCGGACTCCTACGGGAGCCGGGTTCCACCGTCAAAGAAGACTTCACCCGGACTCCTACGGGAGCTGGGTTCCTACGCCAAGGAAAGCTTCACCCGGACTCCTACGGGAGCCGGGTTCCGCCGCCAAAGAAGACTTCACCCGGACTCCTACGGGAGCTGGGTTCCGCCGCCAAGAAAGACTTCGCTCGGACTCCTAAGGAAGCCGGGCTCCATCCGCTACTTCGCCAGCAAGGGTTAAAAATGGTGGCGAGACTTGGCCACATGACAAGGTCGGATGGGAGGGAAGAGCCCCTTCCCACGACGACATCTAAGCCAAACAAGCCAAACGACGAGAAAGGGTCAACGGACGACAATATCAGTGCTACGCGTGGACAAGGTAACACAAAGCACTTTTTCTTCATTTCCGATATACGTACTACAGGGCCAGGACGGCCAGGGAAAGAGGGACAAAACGACAAGAAGAAAGCAGCTACAAAAAGGGGGTGACTACAAAAGAGCTCTAAGGAGGCCCCGCTCCCTCCGACCTTGGGTTATCACCTCCATCCCTCAACCAGGACTGCCTCAGGCTCTCCACTGCTTCTTCTAGTTCTTCCTTCTTCCGCAGCGTATCCTGGAGCGCCTGACGAAGTTGCCGACTTTCAGCCTCCGCTTCTCGACGCCGCTTTCGCAGAACTTCGGACTCCGCCTCTGCGTCCGCGATGGCCCTCCGCTCAAGCGCCAGTTGGATGCTCACTTGTTGAAGCTCGACTGTCTTCTCCCCAAGGGAGACAGAAATCCCTTCGACAGTGCCTCTCAGGGCTTGGAGCTCTTCGGCATCTTGGGCGGTAGTAAGCTGTGCCCTAGTAACCAGCTACCTCTGGAGGCGAACAACCTCGTCCGCCGCCTGTCAGAATCTCCCTTTGTACTCTTCCACTTGCCGGCGCCAGCTGGCCCGCTGCACGTCGTGGCTCATCTCAGCATCTTGAAGCTGCTTCTGGAGGTCAGAGACCTTCTGCGACCATTTCTGTTCTTCATCAACCCGTGCCAGGAGCCGGGATGAGTTTCCTTCCAACTGGCCGATCTTCCTCTTCGCAGCTGATAGCTCCACCTTAAGGGCGCTGATCCTGGCTTCTTGAGCCCAAGTTCGGTCGCTGGCGCTCTTCTTACATTCCTCGAGCTCCTTTGTGAAGTTCGCCTTCCTCCGGCTGTAATCCATGATTGCCTTCACTTAGAGACTCCTGAAGTGGGCGGCCTCAGCGGCGGCTTCGGAATAGCATTTTCTCGACTTGCAGAGCTCGTCCTCCAACTTCTTCAACTTCTTCGTCAGGTGGAGGACCTCCTTTTTCAGCCGCTAGATAGCTGACTTCAGCGGGACCCCCAGGGGCAAGGGGAGTGCTTCAGCAGGGCACTGCCATCGGAAGGTGCAAACGTCAAAGACCAACTCATTACAAGAAGAAAGGCAGAAAGAAGGAGGAGGAGGAAGGAGAGGCCATCCACAACAAGAAATTCAACTTTATTGATTAATTTTGAAGACAAACAGAAAGGAAATATGGCGATAAAATAAAGGCATAAGATCGGAGGTCTCAAACCTCAGGGGCGGGAGGTGGAGAGCTCGGTGCGGGGGGTGCGACTGCGGTAGCGGCGGATGAAGGGCCGGCCTCATCTTCAGACTCCTTCAGAAAGTCGAGATTGAGGTCGGGGTATCTGCTGGCCACCTTCTCTCGGCAGAGCTCGAACCCCTTTATGAACGCCTCCAGGCCGAACTGGACGTTCAGTTCCCTCATCTCTGCGGAGGCCTTGAACTCCTCCACCGCAAGGGCCCTGGCCTCCGAGACCAGAACCGGAGTTTGCTCGGCCAAATGGGCGACCTCGGCCTCCGCCTTCCTCACTGACTCCTCCAAGCTTCGTCTCTCCTCCTCCCGGGCTTATCTCTCCTCTTCCCGGGCTTGCCTCTCTCTCTCCAGGGCCTCCTGGAGGGCGGCTACTTCGGCCGTCTTCGCTTGAAGGCGAGCAACCTCGGCCTGGCAGCACTCCTCCGCCTGAAGGAGGTCCCTTCTCATGCGGCTCGATGCCTCGACATAGGCGAAGAGCTGGTGCCCAATCTGCAAGGACGGATAGAGAATTACAACAAAGGCCGAGTGACCATGCAAATAAACATCCGCTTACCTCAAGGAAGGACCCCAAAGAATCCCAAACCCGCTGCTCGGGATCGACGCGGTCGATCCTCTCCATGACGTCGGACAGAATGCAGCCATCAAGCAGCCGCCTGATCAGGTCCTTGTCGTTGAAGGGGTTCTCTGATCCCCCCTCGGAGCAGACGGACTCGTCTGCAGCAGCTCGGTGGCTGCTCGCCCTGCGAGCCACCGATTTGCTCCTCCTCCCCGCGGCGGGCGCCTCCGTGGGGCGGGCCCCCGTCCAGTCGGCGGGCTCCTTGAGGAAGCCCGGGGGGCAGCTGGCTCGGCATCCGAAGGAATGTCGATGGTCGGGGTCGCCTGGACGGGCGCAGCCAAGCTCGTCTCCTCCACCCTGGCCCTCTTCGCCGATCCGGAGGCCGTCGCGCCCTTCCTCTTCTGAGCTCTCATGGCCTTGGCGAGCATCCGCGTGGCTTCGGCGTCCATTGCTAAAAAAAAAAAAAAAAAAAAAAAAAAAAAGAGAAGAGAGAAGATAAAAGACGAGAGAAAGAAAGAGGAAGAAAAGAGCGGGAAGAAAAAAATAAAGAGAAGAAGAAGGCAAGAAAAGGAAAGATAAATACTTGCTGGATCCTGAGGGCTCTGGCCGATGTTGAAAAGAAGCTGCTCCCTCAGAAGATTAGGAAGGGAAGGAGCGGGATAATTTAGAAGCTTCTGGGCGGCCTGGAGGTCGTCCTCTCCCAGGCTGGGAGCCCGGCGGACGGAATCCCTCAGAGACCCCCAAGGGGGCAGGCCCAGTTCCAGGGTTGGGCAGTAGACGAAGAGAAATTTCTCCTTCCAGTTGTGAATCGAAGAAGGGGCACCCTTCAGCAACCCCTTCTTACCAAACTGGGGGGAGAAGTACCACCAGTCCTTCGCTGAAGGATGGCATTTGAAGGTGTAAAAATACCTGAACAAGGAGAGGGATGGCTGGACCTCGGCTATGTGGCAGAGAGAGAGAAACCCTATCAAAAACCTAAAGAAATTCGGAGCCACGGAGGCGAGAGAAATGTCTAAGAAGCGAAAGAAGGCGGCAACGAAGACAGGAAGCGGAAGCCGGAGTCCGGCACGAAATGCCTCCTGATACAAACAAAAGCGACCAGGAGGAGGAGCGCTGGCCCGGTCAGAGGGGCCAGGTAGCTCCAGGTCGTACTCCGGAGGAACCCCGTACCGAGCCCTTATCAGAAGGAGTTCATCCGGAGTCGACGAACATGGAATGGTGCCCGGTGCAAAAACCGAACGAGGCCCTGCCCCGGACGCGGGTTCGTCCGCAGAGACAGGGACCTGGGGGTTCGAAGCAGAAGAACTCTCAGAACTGACGGGAGCAGAAGAGTCGGAAGACATTTTGAGCAGTTTCGGAGGGAGAACCTAAAGGATCCTAAAAAGGCAAACCGAAAGGAGAACGAGACGCCGAAGGCCAACTCGGAGGGAGGTACAAAAGTAATGAAGGGAGGAGAAGCCCCTAGGCAGAGAGAAGAAGGTTGGCACTAACCTATGTTGCTCTGAGGGACCTGGGGGGCGAGAAACGGGAGGCGCCTACGGCTCGAGAAGACGTTCACTAGAGCAGGCTCTCGAAGAGAAGACAGACACCAGCAAAACATCAGAAATGGAGTAGGACACCTGAAGGGGGGAGGACGGGTTTAAATAGACCCTGGGATCCGGCGCCATAATGATCGCGAATCCCCCCAGGCCAGTCCACACCCGACACGTGTCCCACTCCCCCTAGCAGGTGGCTAAAAGCAGCTGACGGTTGGCAGGACCATAATTGCATCGTACCTAGGCCAGTGTACCTGCAGGATTTTCGAAGCATCCCCTCGTACCGCTCCAATTCGAAAAGACTCCGGCATGCGCTCATTTAATGCCAAAATATCTGGAGGCGGCAGTGCGCAGGATTCGAAGAGACGGTTCCGGCTGTACCCACCTTTCTCTCTGTGTACTTCCTTCGCTTGAAATTCAAACTCGGAAGTGGGGGGACTGGTGTTGGGTATAAAATATCCACAGTCGAAATCCACGACGGAATCGACTTCGAGCAGGACAGCTCCGTCCGGACTCCTACGGGAGCCGGGCTCCACCGCCGACATCAGCACAGCTCCGCCCGGGCTCCTACGGGAGCCGGGCTCCACCACCGACATTAGCAAGACAGCTCCGCCCGAACTCCTACGGGAGCCGTGCTCCACCGCCGACATCAGCACAGCTCCGCTCGGGCTCCTACGGGAGCCGGGCTCCACCACCGACAGCAGGACAGCTCCGTCCGGACTCCTACGGGAGCCGGGCTCCACCGTCGACATCAGCACAGCTCCGCCCGGGCTCCTACGGGAGCCGGGCTCCACCACGTAGGAGCCCGGGCTCCACCACCGACATCAGCAGGACAGCTCCGCCCGGACTCCTACGGGAGCCGGGCTCCACCGCCGACATCAGCACAGCTCCGTCCGGACTCCTACGGGAGCCGGGCTCCACCGCCGACATCAGCACAGCTCCGCCCGGGCTCCTACGGGAGCCGGGCTCCACCGCCGACATCAGCAGGACAGCTCCGCCCGGACTCCTATGGGAGCCGGGCTCCACCGCCGACATCAGCACAGCTCCGCCCGGGCTCCTACGGGAGCCGGGCTCCACCGTCGACAGCAGGACAGCTCCGCCCGGACTCCTACGGGAGCCGGGCTCCACCGCCGACATCAGCACAGCTCCGCCCGGACTCCTACGGGAGCTGGGCTCCACCGCCGACATCATCACAGCTCCGCCCGGACTCCTACGGGAGCCGGGCTCCACCGCCGACATCAGCACAGCTCCGCCCGGGCTCCTACGGGAGTCGGGCTCCACCGTCGACAGCAGGACAGCTCCGCCCGGACTCCTACTGGAGCCGGGCTCCACCGCCGACATCAGCACAGCTCCGCCCGGGCTCCTACGAGAGCCGGGCTCCACCGCCGACATCAGCACAGCTCCGCCCGGGCTCCTACGGGAGCCGGGCTCCACCGCCGACAGCAGGACAGCTCCGCCCGGACTCCTACGGGAGCCGGGCTCCATCGCCGACATCAGCACAGCTCCGCCCGGACTCCTACGGGAGCCGGGCTCCATCGTCGACATCAGCACAGCTCCGCCCGGACTCCTACGGGAGCCGGGCTCCACCGCCGACATCAGCGCAGCTCCGTCCGGACTCCTACGGGAGCCGGGCTCCACCGCCGACATCAGGACAGCTCCGCCCGGACTCCTACGGGAGCCGGGCTCCACCGCCGACATCAGCACAGCTCCGCCCGGGCTCCTACGGGAGCCGGGCTCCACCGCCGACATCAGCACAGCTCCGCCCGGGCTCCTACGGGAGCCGGGCTCCACCACCGACAGCAGGACAGCTCCGCCCGGACTCCTACGGGAGTCGGGCTCCACCGCCGACATCAGCACAGCTCCGCCCGGACTCCTATGGGAGCCGGGCTCCACCGTCGACATCAGCACAGCTCCGCCCGGACTCCTACGGGAGCCAGGCTCCACCGCCGACATCAGCACAGCTCCGCCCAGACTCCTACGGGAGCCGGGCTCCACCGCCGACATCAGCATAGATCCGCCCGGACTCCTACGGGAGCCGGGCTCCACCATCGACAGCAGTACAGCTCCGCCCGGACCCCTACGGGAGCCGGGCTCCGACCTCAGTATCAGCTGCTGGTAAGCTTCGTCCGGACTCCTACGGGAGCCGGACTTCATCTTTAACTTTGATTGCAGAGGGTTCTGACTCTTACAGGAGCCGGACTCCACCCACGACCTCAGCCGAAAGGAGGACCCCTCCCGGACTCCTACAGAGGCCGAACTCCGACCACTGCCGAGCCTCGATCAACAGATCCGCGTCCCCTAGCAGATCACAATAACAACCATGATCCTGCTCCACTTCCTGTGGCGGACTCCGCGCAGTTCCATCATTCCCTGACAGGCCGCAGTAACCATCGCCACCCTGCTCCACTTCCTATGGCGGATTCCGCACGGCTCCACTACCCCCTGGCAGGCCACAATAACGGCCATGAACCTGCTCCACCTCCTGCGGCGGATACCAGGCGATTCCCCCATCCACTGGCGAGTCACGACAACGGACGTTGCTCCACCCCACGTAACAGATTCCGCGTGGCAAGCCGCGGTGATGGCCACGTGTCTACTCCACTATCCTTCGCAATCAATTCCTCTGACCATGGGCGGCCCACTACCAGACGGTTACAAACGTCGCCATCAATCCGTTGTCTCCTCCGCCTATAAAAGGGGGACCCAGATACGTTATTCTCTAAGCTCATTTTCTTATCCCAAAACTCTGCTAAATTCTCCGTTCGAGCACTCCTACTGGAGCCGGGCTCCACCGCCGATAGCAGGACAGCTCCGCCCGGACTCCTACTGGAGCCGGGCTCCACCGCCGACATCAGCACAGCTCCGCCCGGGCTCCTACGGGAGCCGGGCTCCACCGCCGACATCAGCACAGCTCCGCCCGGGCTCCTACGGGAGCCGGGCTCCACCGCCGACAGCAGGACAGCTCCGCCCGGACTCCTACGGGAGCCGGGCTCCACCGCCGATATCAGCACAGCTCCGCCCGGACTCCTACGGGAGCCAGGCTCCATCGTCGACATCAGCACAGCTCCGCCCGGACTCCTACGGGAGCCGGACTCCACCGCCGACATCAGCACAGCTCCGCCCGGACTCCTACGGGAGCCGGGCTCCACCGCCGACATCAGCGCAGCTCCGCCCGGACTCCTACGGGAGCCGGGCTCCACTGCCGACAGCAGGACAGCTCCGCCCGGACTCCTACGGGAGCCGGGCTCCACCGCCGACATCAGCACAGCTCCGCCCGGGCTCCTACGGGAGCCGGGCTCCACCGCCGACATCAGCACAGCTCCGCCCGGGCTCCTACGGGAGCCGGGCTCCACCGCCGACATCAGCACAGCTCCGCCCGGGCTCCTACGGGAGCCGGGCTCCACCACCGACAGCAGGACAGCTCCGCCCGGACTCCTATGGGAGTCGGGCTCCACCGCCGACATCAGCACAGCTCCGCCCGGACTCTTATGGGAGCCGGGCTCCACCGCCGACATCAGCACAGCTCCGCCCGGACTCCTACGGGAGCCAGGCTCCACCGCCGACATCAGCACAGCTCCGCCCAGACTCCTACGGGAGCCGGGCTCCACTGCTGACATCAGCATAGATCCGCCCGGACTCCTACGGGAGCCGGGCTCTGCCATCGACAGCAGTACAGCTCCGCCCGGACCCCTACGGGAGCCGGGCTCTGACCTCAGTATCAGCTGCTGGTAAGCTTTGTCCGGACTCCTACGGGAGCCGGACTTCATCTTTAACTTTGATTGCAGAGGGTTCTGACTCTTACAGGAGCCGGACTCCACCCACGACCTCAACCGAAAGGAGGACCCCTCCCGGACTCCTACAGAGGCCGAACTCCGACCACTGCCGAGCCTCGATCAACAGATCCGCGCCCCCTGGCAGATCACAATAACAACCATGATCCTGCTCCACTTCCTGTGGCGGACTCCGCGCAGTTCCATCATTCCCTGACAGGCCGCAGTAACCATCGCCACCCTGCTCCACTTCCTATGGCGGATTTCGCACGGCTCCACTACCCCCTGGCAGGCCACAATAACGGCCATGAACCTGCTCCACCTCCTGCGGCGGATACCAGGCGATTCTCCCATCCACTGGCGAGTCACGACAACGGACGTTGCTCCACCCCACGTAACAGATTCCGCGTGGCAAGCCACGGTGATGGCCACGTGTCTACTCCACTATCCTTCGCAATCAATTCCTCTGACCATGGGCGGCCCACTACCAGACGGTTACAAACGTCGCCATCAATCCGTTGTCTCCTCCGCCTATAAAAGGGGGACCCAGATACGTTATTCTCTAAGCTCATTTTCTTATCCCAAAACTCTGCTAAATTCTCCGTTCGAGCACTCCATTCTTGTTGAGGCAGAGAACTGACTTGAGCGTCGGAGGATCTTGCCGGAGCAACCCCACCTCCGGTTTAGACTTCCCTTGCAGGTCCCGGCGGCGACCGCGGCTTCCCCGACTCCAGCTTCTCCGGCACAAGCATATTTTTGCACCAACACTATGTAATAATCATGTAATAGAATTTTAGATCTAGAGATTCTCTAATTATAGAAAATAATTTTGATTTATTTTAGTCTTCCACTGTATGATCTTGAAAAAGTTTCAAGATCTAACCCTGAAATCCTAGATCTGGTTCCTACACAATCGCCCTCAAGTCCACTACTCAACTCGATGAGAAATCCAAAGAAACTGAAAATGAAGAGCAAGGTGAAGAAATTACTTTCATCACTAGAAAGTTTAAAAGATTCTTGAAGAAAAGAAGACAAGGGATGAGGAAGAGGCCACCTACAAAAGGAGAACATAGCAAAGAGAAGGATAAGGAGCAGCCTCTTATTTGTTACAAATGTAAGAAGTCAGGGTACTTTAGATCTGAATGTCCACAACTTAAGAAGGGCCCTAAGAAGTATAAGAAAAAGGCTATGATGGCTACTTGGAGTGATAGTGATGAGTCAAGCTCCGAAGAAGAAGATTCACATGAGCAAGCCAACTTGTGCCTTATGGTATATGAAAATGAGATAAACGCTGAAACTCCTAATGACTTTACTTTTGAAGAACTTCAAGAAGCATTTTATGATCTAGTTGATGATCTAAAGAAGTTAGGGGTAAAGAATAAAGAATTAAAATCAAAGAATCAATCTTTACTAAAAAAATAAAATAATTTTAAATAAAAAATTGATCTTGACACAAAAAAATTTAAACTTGAAAAATAAAATTGCTAAGTTAAAATCTATGGTAGAAAAATTCACTCTTAATTCAACTAAACTATAAATGATATTTGATAGTCAAAAGGCCATTTATGATAAAGTCGGTCTTAGCTACAACCCTTTAAAGAAACAAAAATTCTTGAAAAATATCTATGCGAACTCATCAAGCAATAAATTTTTAAATATTACTTGCTTTATATATGGTAAAATAGGACACAAATTCTATACTTATTTTTTTAAAAAATCTGAAAATTCTAATGTGAAAAAAATATGGGTTCCAAAAGGAACCACTGTGACTAACCAAAAAGGCCCAAGAAAGCTTGGGTACCTAAAGTAAAAATTTAATTTTTGTATGCAGGTGTGTCTTACATCCCAAGGAACAAATCGAAAATGATATCTTGATAGTGGGTGCTCAAGACACATGACTAGTGATGAATCTCAATTCATCACACTTGATGCTAAAGATGGAGGGATGGTCACCTTTGGAGACAATGGCAAAGAAAAGATCATCGGTATAGGTAATATTGGTATTACTTCCTTCAAGTATATTGAAAATATTTTATTAGTAGATAGTTTGAAATATAATCTATTAAGCATCAGTCAATTTTGTGATAAAGGATACAAAGTTATTTTTGAATCTTCATTATGCATAGTAACTAGTCCTATTGATGAAGGTATTAAATTTGTTGAGCATAGACATGATAATGTCTATATGGTAGATTTGAATGATCTTTTCAAAATAAACATGCAATGCCTAGTAGCCTTGAATGCCAAGATTAATGAGACTAATTAGCTTTGGCATCGTAGGCTTACACATATTAGCATGCATTCACTTTCAAAACTTATTAAAAAAGAATTGGATATTGATTTATCTAAATTAAATTTTGAAAAGGATAGAATTTGTGATGCATGTCAACTAGATAAACAAACAAAAGTATCATTCAAATCTAAAAATATTATTTCAACTTCTAGGCCATTAGAACTATTGCACATGAAATTTTTCATGTGTTCTCAAAATTTTATCGAAAAGTCATTAATGAAAAAGATTTTTCAATTCAAAATATTCGAAGTGATCATGGAACCAAATTTGAAAATCAAGATTTTGAAAAGTTTTGTGATGAAAACGGTATTGACCATAACTTTTCAGCACCTAGGACATCCCAACAAAATGGAGTAGTAAAAAAAAAAAAATAGAATCCTTGAAGAAATGGTCCATATCATGCTATGTGAAAGCAACCTCCCAAGATATTTTTAGGCAGAAGCAATTAACACGGCATGTTACATATTAAACAGTGCTTTAATTAGATCAATTTTAAAGAAAACTTCCTATGAGCTTTGAAAAGGAAAAAAAATCAAACATTGCATATTTTCATGTTTTTGATTGCCGATGTTTTGTTTTGAATAATGGTAAAGAAAGACTAGAAAAATTTGATGCAAAATCTGATGAAGCTATTTTTCTTGGTTACTCCTCTTCTAGCAAAGCTTTTAGAGTTTTCAACAAAAGAACTTTAGTAGTAGAGGAGTCAATACATGTTATTTTTGATGAAACTAACGATCTTCCTTCAAGGAAGAATGAAGGTATTGATGATGCAGATCCTCTTATAGAAAGGATGAAGGAGATCATCCTAAAAGACTCAACAATTCAAAATGAAGAAGAACATGAAAATAAATAAGAGGATGAAGGTGAAGAACAACAAGAACAACCTCAAGGCTCAAATGATCTACTTAAAGAATGGATGTATGATCACAATCACCCCAAAGAATTGATCATTGGTGATCCTACACATGGAGTAAGAATTCGTTCCTCTCTTAGAGATTTATACAATCATTTTGCATTTGTTTCTCATTTTGAACCTAAAATCATAGATGAAGCTGAAAAAGATTATAATTGGATAAATGCAATGCAAGAAGAACTTAATCAATTCAAAAGAAATAATGTATGGACTTTAGTATCAAGACCTAAAAATTATCCAGTAATTGACACAAAATGGGTATATAGAAATAAACTGGATGAACATGAAAATGTAATTAGGAATAAAGCAAGATTGGTTGCAAAGGATTATAATCAAGAAGAGAGAATTGATTTTGATGAGACCTTTGCATCTGTTGCTAGATTAAAAGCAATTAGACTTTTACTTGCATATGCTTGCTTTATAAATTTTAAGTTATTCCAAATGGATATCAAAAGTATTTTTCTAAATGGATATATTGCTGAAGAAGTTTATGTAGAACAACCTCTCGATTTTGAAAATCATATTTTTTCTAATCATATTTTTAAATTAAACAAAGTATTACATGGTTTGAAACAAGCACCTAGGGCTTGGTATGAAAGGCTAAGTAAATTTTTGCTTAATAATGATTTTTCAAGAGAAAATGTAGACACAACCCTTTTCATTAAAAAAAATCAAGATGATATCTTAGTTATACAAATATACGTTGATGATATTATTTTTGGGTCTACTAATAAAACTCTTTGTCAAAATTTTGCTAAGCTCATGTAAGGAGAGTTCGAGATGAGCATGATGGGAGAACTTACATTCTTCCTCGGACTCCAAATCAAACAAACAAAGAAAGAAATCTCCATCACTCAAAGCAAATATACAAGAGAACTACTCAAAAGATTTGGAATGGAGGGTTCCAAAGTAATTGGTATATCCATGAGCCCATCATGTAAGCTTGACAAGGATGAAGGAGGTAAAAATATAGACTTAAAATTTTATAGAGACATGATTGGTTCTCTATTGTATTTAACTACTAGTAGACCAGATATTATGTTTAGTGTATGTCTTTGTGCTCACTTTCAATCAAATCCAAAAGAATTATACTTGAATACAATTAAAAGAATCCTTAGATATTTAAATGGTACACAAACTCTAGGACTATGGTATTCTAAGGACTCATCAATTGACTTAATAGGATATTCAGATGTTGATTTTACTGGATGTAGATTAGATAGAAAAAGTACTAGTGGAACTTGCCAATTTTTTGGAGTTAACTTAATCTCTTGATTTAGCAAAAAGCAAAATTCGATGGCACTGTCTACGGCCGAGGTCGAATACATTGCAGCCGGAAGTTGTTGTACTCAAATCTTGTGGATTAAGCAACAACTTGAGGACTTTGACATCAAACTCAATAAAACTCCCATAAGATGTGATAACACTAGTGCTATCAATCTAACTAAAAATCGAATTCAGCACTCTAGATCAAAACATATTGAATTTAGACATCATTTCATAAAAGAACATGTTCAAAATAATAATATAATTCTTGACTATGTATGTACTGAGAAACAATTGACTGACATTTTTATCAAGACCTTAAGTGAAGATAGATTTTGTAAAATTAAAAGAGAACTAGGAATCCTTGATCCATCAGCTTAAGTATCTCTCTAATTCCAAGTTCTTAATACCAAAAATTCATTGAACCAAATTTGTTGAGCTCAATTCTCATCTCTTCTTTTCTCTTAAAAGCTCAAAACTATACTTCACATGATCAATCTCTAAGTAGATACTTTTTTCTCAAAGTTTTAGATTTTTTTCAAATTTTTTCATCATTCTTATGAATTTTTCTGTTCCATGAGTCGACCCCCAAGATCAACCCTAGGGTAAACTTGTAATTCTGTCAAAACCCTTCGGGCGCTCTCTTTTTATTGAAAAATTTTCTTTAAGCCGACTCAACCCTTCTTCTTCTTCCTCCCACCGAACTAAAAGCTCTCCCTCTCTTCTCCCTCAAATCGAAGATTTCTCTTAAATCTCTCTTCCCACCGATTTTCACCCTTCAAATCGCCCGTTTAGGAACCAACTTCCTCTCCTCTTTCTTTCTCATTTGGACGATTTGAGCTTGCTCTAGATTCTACTCCTCTTCTCTAAATCAGTGATTTACCTTCCCAAAATCTTTGCCTTTTCTTCTAAAATCCTTTCCTCTCTACCTCTCATTTAGTCTCCTAAGTTCCTTGCAAGTCTTTTTTGTCTAAATGGCTCCCAAAATGAAGCTACCGCAAAAAAGAAAATCTGTTCGCGGATTAGAAAAGAGTGTACGTAGAAAAAAAATAACAGTCGAGCTCTCTCCTGCTCCAATCCCAGCTCCAGATCTTGCTTCAGCTTCTACACAGTCCCCAATCAGTCCAAAAAAGGTACCTCTCTCTGATCGAAAAGTAAAATCTAGGAAGAATATAGATTTCAAATTTTTTGAAAAAGAAGGGTTCTCTATTGGATCGAAGATTAAAAATCGAGGATGGAAGTTTTACTGTTTATTAAAAGAAAATACTTATGTTGATTTAGTCAGAGAATTTTACTTAAATTTGAGTTATTGTAATGGAACAGTAAAGTCTACATTGAAAGGTGTTGATATTATTCTTGATCTAGTACATTTGGGACAAATCCTACACTTGCCTTATGAAGGCTATACTAATATGGAGCTCCCAATCAAAGAAGAAGGAATTAATGTTATCTTAGGAAGAACTTTTACTAGAAGTTTGAATAAATTAGAAGCAAAAATTCTTTCTGTTGAGATGAGGCTGTTACATCACATGGTAACCAAACTATTTGTCCCTAGGAGTGGCAGACATGACCTCTTATCTGGTAGAGATATTTATATCATGTACCATGTGATCATCCAGACCCCATTGAACCTTCCTGCTTTGATGTTTGAGGCTATGAGAGAGACCCTGAATAGGTCTAAGGCTCACTTGCCTTATAGTATGGCACTCACCGTGATCTTTAGGAGGTTCGGAGTTAGTTTTGAGAGAGAGGCAGTTACTAGGTTGTCTCATTCTGACATCATCAACCGCCATACACTGCACTGCATGGGTTTTTCAAAGACTGATGGCAGTTGGTCAAAGGGTATCGAGGAAAGAGCAGAGGATCCAGCTGAGGAGAGAGCAGAGGAGGAGAGATCGTCTTCACCTCCTCGTGATCACAGAGCATCTCCTGATATTCAGTTTGTGTTTGATCACGAGGCTGGTCCCTCTGAGTCAGTGAAAAGGCATGCTTCAATTCTACAGTCAGGGAGCAGGGTACATCCTTCAGAGTTCAGACTTGCAGATGATCAGATTGAGCTGATGTCCCAGTGTGTTGCCTCCATTTTATCTCAGCAGTTTGCCACCTCAGTCTTTCCTCAGAGGTCGATATCTCAGGATGACTCAGATCAGACTTTGATCTCTCATAGCTCTACTATTTTTCAGATACTCACAGCTCAGTTCGTACAACTTGAGGAGCTTAAGGGATGTGTTTTGAGACTGACGGGCAGACTTCTAGATTTGCAAAGGCAAGTTTTAGTCTTAGCTCATCTCCAACCGCAAAAGAACATCACGGAGGTCTCAGACCTATCTGCAGAGGCGGTTGGACTTCGAGGAGTTTTAGAGAGTGGATTTGACTTTTTGAGGAGAGAGATCAGGGGCTCTAATAAGACTGCCTCTACTCAGTTTAGTATCCTGATACAGTCTGTGTCGAGAGCCTTACATCTTTTGGACACCATTAGACCTTCTCTTCTAGCACAGTCCGTAGCTTCCCAGGCTCCAAGATCCTCTCACCCCTCTACTCGTGCCGGTACTTCTGCCCATGGCCGAGGCAGACGTGGTCGAGGTCGTGCTCGTAGATTTGATCCTACATCTCCTCATTATATCTTTGACTCTTCAGATTCTGATTCCTCTAGCCATGATATCTATTAGATCTAGTATAGTTAGTCTTTTATGTCTAGGATCTATCTTATGGCCCTTGTATTTGTTGGCTGATTGACTCTTGGATAGTTTTTATCCATGATTTTTGCATTTTGAGTTGACTCATATGTATTGGGACACCTATGTATTCAGTCATATTTTGGATATATATATTTATATGCTTTGAATTTCAATGAATGTTTATGATTGGGATCAATTAAATTATCTTAATTATGAGATATGAAAAATAACTCATATTTGTACTATGAAATATTATGAATAGCAATATCTTCTATATGAGCAAATTGATATATCCTTTATGATTGCTATAATAAGAAAGAGTAGAAAAATAAGCAATCAAAGAGGGGGAGTAAAGAAATAAAATATGGTATCAAAAAGAGGGAGTAGAGAAAATATATCCTTTATGTTATCTTTTTTTCTTTCTTCAAAATCTCTTAAGATCTTATTGATGCTATCAAAAAGGAGAAGTAGAGAATCAAAAATCAAGATCGAGCAATAAGCAATAGAGAAATAAAATTGAGAGCAATAAGCAAAATTATCAAAGCAAATGTGTCAAAGAACCAAAATTGTCAGAAATTTTTAATTTAATCTTCAAAGCAAATGATCTTATAAGCAAATTTCAAATTGATCTTCAAACTACTCATGCTGCATTTCATTCAAATAACTGGCTATGATGTTTAAGTGATGCATCTTTATAAATTTGAAATTCATGTTCAATGCCTTATATATGTTATACTCTGCTTTTACTCAAGTATTTTGTCATCATCAAAAAGAGAAAGATTGTTGCTCCTTGAATTGATTTTGATGATTACAAAGTATTTGAGGGGATTACTAATAATTTTGGCTTGAAAAAAGATTGATTAGTTTTCAGGGGCAAAATCATAATTTTATCAAGTCCTAATTCAAAAGCCTCAAGAGCAAGAACAGAAAATTTATGATCTATTGGAGAAAATTTTATAATTTTTGGTATATTTAAAAAATAATAATATTTATGAAATTAAATCGATCCCATGAGTCGACTCATGTCAAATAGGACGGAATGGCACGTTGTTTTTTGGCTGGCACACCCAATTGAGTCGACCTCATAAGTCGATCCCTGTGCATGAGTCAACCCTATGAGTCGACCTCTGTTGCTGCACATGTCAAAATTATAGAATAATTATTTTTTATTCTGTACCACAGTAGTCGACCCCATGAGTCGACTCATGTATATGAGTCGACCCTATAAGTCGACCCCTACGATGGAAAAACTCCATAACGACTAGTTTTTCAGCTCCTTTTGGTATATTTAATGCTTATTTAATGATCTCCAATGGCTCTAAAATTATCCAGATCACTCTCCACCATCATTTGAAGCTATAAAAGGCACTTAAAGGAGAGAATAAATAAGATTTTTCAAGCATTCATTTCAGCCCTATGCAAAGAGCCTTTTTGAAGTTAAAGAAGCTTTCATTTCAAGTTCACCAATCCCTCAAGAGCTCATTCAAGTCTTCAACAATCTTGAGGAGAATCAGAAAGCTTCTTCATTATTGTGTAAAGTGTATTTAAAGCTTTATTTGCTTATTAAAGGAGCTACATTTATATTTTCGTGTGATTAACTGTTATACTCTATTTTTGAGTTGATCTTTAGTTTTGGAAGGGTTCCAAAACATGAAAAGGTTGATCCAAATCTTGAATCAGATTGTATTGGATTGGCTTGTACCCAAAAAATAAGTATTTTAGCTTGGGATAGTTAGAATCGAAGGTACCGATGTTGTATTCTTGTTGAATACGGTTTAGTAGATTTGAATTTCCAAGTAGGAGCTTAGGGAGTGGATGTAGGTGCAAGGTTGGCACCGAACTACTATAAATCTTGGTTGTTTATGGTGTGCTTACTTGTTCTCTATCTTATTTTCTTTTTCTTCTTGCATTCTTGCATCTAATATCTTCAGTTTACTTAAATCACTCACTTCAACTAACTTGCTTTTTATTACTTAATCCTTGTGGTTCTAGATTAATTTTAAATTTTTAAAAACCCAATTCACCTCACCTTTTAGGTTGCATAGCTGGGCAACACAAGTGATCCTTAGACCTGAGACCACTATAAAATCTTATGCACATGAACCCATATTTTGGTTCATACCCAAGCATGGCATTAAGACATGTACGGGGTGTTCTGGATATGGTGGAGTGTATATGGAGGTTGTGAGTAAGTCAACATGGAATCGATCATTCCTAGTAAGAAGAGATTGCATCCTGTGTATTCTCAATTTTAGATGATTTGAAAAAAATCTTTTGGCCAAAAGTAGAAAGGAGATTAGAAAGAGTTTCTAATACTTCTTCATTGGAGTCATCATTGGTTAATTGAGAATTGATATGAATATGTGTTTGAGTTTAACATGATTCCGTACTCATGAACATATGCAGGGTGCAGGGATGATCGAAGGATTGAATTATATGGTAACTTACCACTGAAGGATATATTTGGTATTTTTATCAAAATTCTACATCCTCTGGGTAGTCATGATATATTGCTAGACGTCAATCTTGACTTGTAGATTTTTTATCAAATTAAAGAGTTTAATTCGATCGTCAATTAGAAAGGATTATAATTATTGAACTCGGGTTAGCTCGATTGGACCTAAATCGATTAGATTGAAATCTAATCAAATTTGATCAACTTGCACCCGAACCTACTGCTAGCTAGATGTGAAACCTAATGGATCACGCATATATAGAAATTGACCAAGGATCTTTTTGAAAAAGGTTGATTAGAATTTTGGATTCAAACAAGGCTCTAGTAAGTATGCTAGCACGTGTAGAAACCTTGCTCCTTTGGAGGTCAATTTGATCTCATCCCTTGCTAATTAACTAGCTCAATTTAGTAAGCATTTTGATCAGGTCATGCCACCTAGAAGTAGCCCAAATTGGGACACCACATCCCATTTTAATGCCAATTATGAAGAGTCCAAGTTGTGAAGGACTCTTGGTGCAAAACAGGTTCTGTGTACATGTGTTGGCGTGGGCAGAAGAAAAGAGTCCTTCTTGTATGGGATTAAAATATGTGTGGTAGCTCATATCACTCTCCATTCTCTAGTGCACATCTCAAAGTATGAGATGTATTTTTTTTAAAATTTTTGGGTTGGAGAAAAATTAGAAAAAAGAAGGAAGTCTCATGCACGCGTGCAGAAGCATCGCATCTCTCTGAGATTTGGAGAGTCCTCCTCATCAAATGCTTTCAAAATAAAATGATTTTTGATGATAATATTTCACATTTGACAAACTATTTTTGATAATTTTTTTGAAATTTTTTCAGACTTATCTGGATGCCAAAGGGACTCCAAATCATGCTTGCACGCATGGTGATTAGACTTCGCATGAAAGGATATGAGAACACATCTATTTGTAAGAATTTTTATCCACTCATTATATATTCTGGAATTAAGATTGAATCCTCTATCCACATGGATTTTTGAGGATTGTTTTGATTTGAGAAGGGATGTGAAAACATCCCTTCTCTAGTCGTGCGTGTAGAGCAGGGTGGTGATCAACGTATCATTGATAAGAGTTCTTCTGTTTGAAGAAACTCTTAGCTCTAATAATCAAATCAGATAGGTCTCTTGGATGAGGTGCATCCTCTCTTTTGGCATCCCTCTAGTGGCTATAAATTGATCGGAGCACTGGGTGTCCAAGGTATTCAGAAAAAGAATTTTTAATTTTGTCTCCATTGCTCTCTTTTCTTTCTTCCAACCTATCTTAGTTTTAGGACAAGGCTTTGAAATTTAAGACAAAGCCTTATCTGATCCTAATAAGGGTTGTGAGGGTCCTAAAAAAGGAGGATCAGAAGTTCAGAGGAGATTTTGAGAGGGTGGAGTCAGTTTCTTGGAGAAACTTGACCGGTATGAGGCTAATCGAGTTCTAGTGGCTAGACTTCTTGAAGCAAGGTAAAGAAGGAGCGCTGTCCTTGGTTCAATTTTTGTGTGAATCACTGTTGGAGGGCGGACACTTGGATGCCTTGTGAAAATTAAGATGAGCGCTATAGGTATTCTTCTTATCCTAATTTATATTTATTGTACTTTGATTATTATAGTCAAGGGTTTCTAGGCATTGGGGTTTTCAATGCATCGAATATTTTGAATGAAAATTTTAAACACCTAATCCTTTCACTATACCATCAGAACCTAACACATCATAATTAGTAATATTCAAAGATACAACCACCGCATTATTGTGCTAGAACTAGACCTTTTTTGCATCTTCCTTAGAGAAGGGGATAGCTTCATCGGATTTTTATCTCTTGGTTGACTCTCCATGTCCTGATCCTCTATGCCCCCGAGTGATGGTGTTGATCACCCTGAATGTAGGTCAGTTTTCGAGCTCCTGCCAAGGTGGTTTTGATGTTGAGGTGGTCTTGATGGATCCTCATGCTATTCTCTCCTGCATCAGATGAAGCGATCAACCGTCTACATCAAATGAACTCCTTGATTTCATCTTGAAGTTGGATGCAATCCTCCATGTCATGGCGGTGGTCACGATGATAAAGGTAATACTTGTTAGGATCATGCTGATTTGGCTTGGATCACATCCTTCTCACATGGAGGAGTTGCTCCTTGATCTCCTTCAACACTTGCACCTTGGATGTATTTAGAGGAGTGTAGTTAGTGAGTCATCTAGAAGCAAACAGTGTCATTGCCCTTTGGAACTTCTGGATCATCGGCCTTGATGTAGAGCTTTGGATTGCCGAAATCAGCACGGAATCTTGGATCACTGGCATCGAGGTAGAGTCCTAAATTGCTATCGACCCCTTTGAGGAACCTCCTACCTTAGCGAGAGTTTTAGCTCTTCTTTCTTCTCCTTAGTGGTAGCATCGATCGAGGGTCCATGCATCTGGAAGGCTTCTTCAGCTTAGATATATGTCTCTGCATCTCGATAAAGTCCTCGAGTACTTCTTCAATGAGAAGAGGAGGGAGTTCTTCTGAATTCCATCCTTTAGGGCGATCATCACGACTGACTGGTCCAGGCCGCATGCTTTCAAGGTGGCTGCATTAAAGCAGCTCACATAGGTCTGGAGGGATTCTTCTTCCCTCTACTTGATGTTCACTGGAGAATCAAATCTCCGACACTACCTCTTGCTGCTAACCAAACGACCAACTCAGTGGATCGAATGAATGGATGGAGCCCGATTTCAAATTAGAGTACTAATATAAGCCACCTTTTTAAGTGTTGAAGGAAAGGCTTAGCACAGGCTTTGTTGTTTGCTTCGTGAAGGAGCATAAGAGCCTTAAAGCTCCCTAGGTGATCTACTAGGTTGGTCATCCTGTTGTAGATTTCTAGCTGTGGCATCTTGAAGTTGACGAGCATAGCTCCTGCATGATCCTGTCTTGTTGCTAAAGGGTAGGTCGATATGGAAACCAAGCCCCTCATTCTGATTCGAGGCCTGATGTTGTAGCACCTTGATTCATTGGTTCATCTCTTGGAGCCTACAGTCAATGTCGGCATCACGGGTGGTGTAGGCCTCCATGTGCCATGATGGAGATTGGTCCAAAGTGGAGCCCTTTTTGGAATGTGGGGTAGGAGAATGATGCCTCCATTTGGGACTCTTGGGTCGACTAAAATCGCATCTGCCTTCCCCACTCCAGACTACGCGAGGGAGGTAAAGACGGTTGCTGCTAGGTGCCTCTTACATAAGATTTGGTTGTTGCATGGCGTAGACTGTTGCACTTAGTGCCTGCATTTGATCGACCAATGCATTGAACTAGTCTGGATTTACCCCTACAGTCGGTTGAGATGACTGTGGAGAGATCTTTGGCTGCTGAGCTGGAGCATGATTTTTGATTAAATTTTCGATCGATTGGATCACCATGGTAGTAGAACATCGTATAATCTTTTGAATAGCGGCATGATCGTAGATCTCGTACTCCTTTCCAAAACTAGATTTAGATCCTTCCTCTAGCACCAATCTATTGTTGCGATTTTCTGACTTGAGGTTGGCAAGATTGGAGTGGACGGCGGTAGCAAGGCATTGATGGCTGGACCTGCAAAAGAAGTCCCTGACTGGAGTTAGCTCTGGTGGGGACCCTTTGATGCTCATGTAAGAATCTCAAAATAGATGGAAAGGAGCATGCGAGAGATATTTCATACCTGAGGGTCTCCTATTGCCCTCTATTTATAGATAGAGATGAGAGCCGTGAGTGGGCAGGAGTGTGAGAGGTTGTCTCGATTGTTTCGGATGTATCATCCGTGATATTCTCAGCTTGATTTCTCAGGATCCATTGGTTTACTTATTGCCCTATCTACTTCACCTCTAGCTATCTTCGATTGTAACAAAATTTGAAAACCACCGTGAGAGATTGAGGTCCAACCCTTCCAAATATAGGGAGCCTTCCAAGTACATGGCACACAATCGATTGTCTCTCGGGTTAGAAGAGGCCAAGTTAGTAGAAGTTGAGTCGACAGGATAGGGGGGTCAGTGTGGACCGAACCTTGTTCACATCTTCAACTTAACTGAGGATGAGATTCACCCATAACAGGTGATAATTTCAAGATAAAAGATGATGTGGGTGGATGTGATGAGACCATCTGTTATAGCCTAAGCCCACGATATCAAGTTCCCAGCCCAATAAAAAAAAAAAAAAACAGAGTAAAAAATTGGGAAGAAGACTCCCGGTAGGAGTCTTCTTCTCCGGCGAGACCCAAGCATATTAGGAGTCCTAGGACCTCTCGAAATCCTAGGACCCTCTATAAGAAGGTCTCCCCTCTCCTTAGAATCGATCATCGGCCTCTTCTCCCTCTCTTTCTCTCCAATTTTCTCGAAGTAGAGCCGCGGACATCGTTTTGATTCTCGTCGTAATTGCCCGCCGACAAGGTCACAGGAGGCCGAGGTAAGTCTTTCTCTTTTTCTCCTCTTCCTTCCCCTTCCTCCCATGCCCTTGTGCACGGTGGCCGGCGATGAGCGTCGCCGATTTTTGGTCGGGAAAGACCCCTGTTTTGGGCCATTTTTCCTTGAATTTTCCAACGCCGACGATCGGAATCGATCGCCGGCCACGCTCCTCCGTGACCGGGGGAGTGGCCCCCCTCTGCCGCCGGTCTCCACCGCGGCGGCCGCGGCCCGAACGGCCGATCAAGGCCGGAGGACCACCGTCCTCTGTTCCGGCATGGGAAGGGCCGAGAAGAAGAAGAAGAAAAAGAAGAAAAGGAAAAGAAAAAAAGAAGAAAAAGAAGAAAAGGAAAAGAAAAAAGAAGAAAAAGAAGAAAAGGAAAAGAAAACAGAAGAAGAAAAAAAAAAGGCGGAGAGAGAAACTCTCTTTGCTCTCTCTCTCTCTCTAGATTTTAGGATTTATGGAACTAATTAATTAAAAAAAAAATTAATTAAATTAGCAATAAAAATAAAAATAAATAAATATAATTAGGATATCCATGGATTAGTTCGAAAACCCTGGATGCTGTCGACAAATTGATCCTCGTGGGGACATTAGATTTTAACAATTTAGTTATTTTTAATTCGATAAAATTTTGATTAAAAATATGATATTTGACGTATCAGGTTCAGAGAAGGATTTTCGAGATTCCTAGAATTTTTAGTTTGGATTTTCTTTTGAGGTAAGTAGTGCTTACTTTTACTGAATTTATCTGGTAAAATTTTGAATTAAATAAGTTTATGCATGCTTGTGATTGGAATTATTTATTGAAATAATTGTTGAAATTATTTATGATTAAAGTTAATTGTAGAAATTATTTATGATTGAAGTTATTTGTTGAATAATTAGTATGATGATGAATGATCACAAAGAATGACATGGTTGATTTGACTCAAATATCATTTATTTATATTATTTTGAAAATAATATATAAATCGAAAGATAATATGAAGTTGACAACCTGACTGTGTTAAGGACCCCGCCAATGGGGGCATATACGTTGGCAATTGACTGTCCTGAGGATTTATGTCGCCAGTGAGACCAGCGACATGTCGCCAGATAGACCAGCGACAAAACCGCCAGCTAGACCAGCGGTTCCAAAAGATTTGGCTGCCAGATGATTTGCAGCCCACCGCAAGCAGATACGCGGTATTATGACCCTGCCACAGGGATAATGTGGTCATAGTCATGGTTGGTAAGAAGAACTTAAGAAAATTGATGAATTTACGATGAAAAGCATAATTAGAAATTATGATGAATTGACTTTTATATATGATTGACAATATGAATATGATTTCATGAATTTACATATTGATTTGTTATCAGTAAATTGATATGCATAGTATTAATTGCCTGATTTATTCAGTTAAAGGTATACACTGCTTACTGGGCTATTTAGCTCATGATAAGTTTTATGTTTTTCTTACAGATCCAGAAAATTAGCATGATGCGGGATTTCGATTGGGAGAGCGATTAGAGATGAAGTTAGTTCATTGATTTAGGATTTTCTCAGAATTTATTTAAGACTTTTTAGTTTTGTTTTTAGTATTGACTTTGTCAGACAGTTACTTTCTTTTGAATACTGAGTTTTGATTTGTTATTCGAACTAAGGTTTGATTATTAAATACAGAAAAATTTATTTAACTGTTTGTGAAGATATCATGATGAGATGCCTTGCATGCTTATGGGAAAAGTATTCTATAAGTATGCGGCGGTTGCCATGACCCTCGATTCAAATCTCGGGTCGGGGGCGTGACAATTAATATGGTATCAGAGCATAAGTAGATAGATAGAGACATGTAGAATAGAGTGAGCGAGTGGTGGGTAGACATTAGGAAATTGAAAGGTTAGTTATGATGATTATGATTTGACTTGTCACAAGTAAGTTATGACCTTATTAAGGATAAGTTATTATCTTAAATCTATCATAGGTCAATATGCCTCCACGACGAGCAAGGAATACTCAAGGAGCGGTAGGAGGGACATTAAATACACTTGGCGATAATACTCCCCAATTAAACAGCGGCACAACTCAGCAGGAGGGAATCCATGATCCTACCGGAAATACTCCAACAGTACAAGAGGAGTCGAACATGACTCAACTAATGCAAACTCTGATCGGAGTAGTTCAAACACAGCAACAGTTACTTCAATAACAACATGCACAGTCACGTCAGCATTTTTCACCGACACCTGGACATGGAGAACATCCAATACAGAGAAACAATATCGTCGAATTTAAGAAGCTAGCTCCTCCAGCCTTCAAAGGGACCATCGAACCACTGGAAGCAGATAATTGGATTATGGAAATGGAGAAGGCTTTCGTCGTGCAAGAATGCCACGATGAAGAGAAGATCCGTTATACAGCATATCTGTTACAAGGCGAGGCATACAACTGGTGGCGTATACTGGAACAAAAATATGAGTACGATAGGATACCACTCACTTGGGAGAGATTCCGAGATGAATTCTTTGATAAATATTTTCCCCGAAGTGTCAGAATACAGAAAGAGAAGGAGTTCATTCACCTGAAACAGGAAAACAGATCAGTTGCAGAATATGAAGCTAAATTCACAGAGTTAGCCAAGTTTGTTCCAAGATTAGTTGAGATTGAGCAAGACAGAGTACACAAATTTGAAATGAGACTGAAGACAGAAATCAGAAAATAGGTTGTACCCTATGAACTAACTACCTATGCCTCAGTTGTGAACAAAGCTCTAATAATTGAGAGAGAAGTTAATGAAGCTCATGCGGAACGAGAACGGAATCAGAAGAAGAGAAATAGGTTTAGTGGAACTCAAGGACGAAATCAGAACAATAAGGTTCCAGCAAAGAAGCCAGCAACTGATAAGAATCGTGAGAATGTGGCAGCTAGATGTTCGAGATGCGGCCGAAGAGAGCATGAGACTTCTAATTGCCCATGGAATACCGGTTCATATTTTAGATGTGGATAGAAAGAACACAAGATTGCAGATTACCCCCAGATGGACGAAAATAGATCAACACAAGCAAAGGACGGAGGTCAAAGGCTAAAAACTCAAGGAAGGATCTATACACTCACACAACAGGATGCTCAGGCCTCCAATGCTGTGGTGACAGGTACCATTCCTGTATCTGGTATTCATGCTTCAGTTTTATTTGATTCTGGTGCTACACACTCCTTTATATCCACTACTTTTATTAGACAACATGATATAAGTTGTGAACCCATGAAAACCAAATTATATGTTGAGACACCAGTAGGTGGTATTCTGAATATTGAAAGTGTGTGCAAGTCATGTAGTATCAGAATAGGAGAAAAAGAACTACCGACAGATTTGGTGGTCCTGGATATTCATGATTTCGATGTCATTCTTGGAATGGATTGGCTGGCTACTTATCATGCCTCTGTGGATTGTCATGGAAAGAGAGTGAATTTTCACATACTGGAAGAATTAACTTTTAGTTTTGATGGAAGTACAGGAACCACCCCTCCACGTATTATTCCATTTGTGCAAGCTAGACAGATGCTAAGAAAGGGATGTAGAGGTTACCTTGTATCAATAAAGAATAAAGAACATGATGAATTGAAGTTACAGGATATTCCTATCGTAAATGAATTTTCAGATGTATTCATTGATGATTTAGTCGGACTACCACCAGATAGAGAAATTGAATTTACTATTGAGTTGGCACCCAATACCAGTCCGATTTCTAAAGCTCCTTACAGAATGGCCCCTACGGAGTTAAAGGAGTTAAAAGATCAATTACAGGATTTATTGGATAAAAGTTTTATAAGGCCTAGTGTATCCCCTTGGGAAGCTCCAATCTTATTTGTAAAGAAGAAAGATGGTAGTATGAGACTTTGTATCGACTATAGAGAGTTGAATAAAAATACTATCAGAAATAAGTATCCTCTACCTCGAATCGATGATTTGTTTGATCAGTTGCAAGGTGCACAAGTCTTTTCTAAAATTGATCTTCGTTCAGGGTATCATCAGTTAAAAATCAAAACAGAGGACATACCAAAGACTGTATTTAGAACTCGTTATGGACATTATGAATTTTTAGTGATGCCTTTTGGGTTAACCAATGCTCCAGCAGTTTTTATGGATTTAATGAACAGAATATTCAGATCCTATCTTGATAAGTTTGTTGTCGTATTTATTGACGATATCTTGATATATTCAAGAAGTAAATTAGAGCATGAAGAACATTTACGATGTGTACTACAAATATTGAGGAAAGAAAAGCTTTATGCCAAATTTAAGAAGTGTGAATTTTGGTTGGATAAAATATCTTTTTTAGGACACATCGTATCTAAAGATGAAATTTCTGTGGATCCAGCAAAAGTGGAAGCTGTGATGCAGTGGAACAGACCTACAAATATTTCTGAGATTCGAAGTTTTCTGAGAATGGCAGGATATTACAGACGATTTGTAGAAGGATGCTCCCGCATAGCTATACCCTTGACTCGTCTTACTCAAAAAGGGATTAAATTCGAGTGGACTGAAGATTGTGAACAGAGTTTCCAAGAATTAAAACAACGTTTAGTTTCAGCCCCTATCCTTACTATACCAACAGGAGATAAAGGATTCACAATATATAGTGATGCATCTAAAAAGAGACTCGGCTGTGTTTTGATGCAACATGGTAAGGTAGTGGCCTATGCCTCAAGACAATTGAAACCATATGAACAGAATTATCCAACACATGATTTGAAATTAGCTGCAGTGATTTTTGCCCTAAAAATTTGGAGACATCACTTATACGGTGCGCAGTGTGAAGTGTTTACTGATCATAAGAGTTTGAAGTACATTTTTACACAGAAAGAATTAAACATGAGACAGAGAAGGTGGTTAGAACTATTAAAGGATTATGATTTAACAATCCATTATCATCCGGGAAAAGCTAATGTTGTTGCTGATGCCCTTAGTAGAAAATCTGTGGGAAATTTGGTAGTTTTAATTACACATCAAAGCCAATTATTCGAGGATATAAGAAAACTGAAATTAGACATCCGAATATATGACTCAACAGTACGGTTAGCCAACATGAGGGTTCAACCAACACTCATTGAAAGAATTTCAGTTGCGCAGAATGATGATCCACAACTAATGAAAATAAGAAATTCAGTGGAAGCTGGTGTTCAATCTGAATTTAAGATACATGAAGACGGTTCGTTGAGGTTCGAAAATAGGATTTGCGTACCCAATGATTTAGCACTCAAGCATGAAATACTTCAGGAGGCACATCAGACCGGCTATACAGTTCATTCGGGAGGTACTAAGATGTATAGAGACTTAAAAAAAATGTACTGGTGGAATAATATGAAGAGAGAGATCGCTCAATTCGTGGCTCAATGTTTGGTGTGTCAACAAGTTAAAGCTGAACATCAGAGACCTGCGGGACTACTTCAACCTCTTGATATTCCAGTTTGAAAGTGGGAACATATCACTATGGATTTTGTAACTGGACTATCGAAGACTCCCAGTAAAAATGATGCAGCCTGGGTGATTGTGGATCGATTGACAAAGTCTGCACACTTTCTACCAATTAGAGTTGGATTTACCTTGGAAGACTAGCAAAGTTATATATGAAAGAAATTGTAAGGCTATATGAAATTCCAGTGACCATCGTATCGGATCGAGACACCAGATTTATATCACAGTTTTGGAAGAGCTTACATAAGGCATTAGGAACAAAATTGAACTTCAGTACAGCTTTTCATCCACAGACTGACGGTCAGTCTGAGAGAACTATTCAGATCTTAGAAGATATGTTGAGAACATGTATTTTGGATATGAAAAGTTCATGGGATGAGCATCTACCTTTAATTGAGTTCGCTTACAATAACAGTTATCAGGCTAGTATTTGTATGGCACCTTATGAAGCTTTATATGGTAGAAGATGTCGATCACCGATTCACTGGGATGATGTTGGTGAGCGAAGAACATTGGATCCCGAACTTGTTCAACAAGCAGTCGAGAAGATTCAATTAATTAAAGATCGACTTCGGGTAGCACAAAGCAGACAGAAAAGCTATGCAGATAACAGGAGACGAAAATTAGAATTTCAAGTCGGTGACCATGTGTTTCTCAAAGTATCTCCTTCAAAAGGAATTTCAAGATTTGGCATTCGTGGCAAATTAAATCCTAGATTTGTGGGTCCGTTTGAGATTTTGGAAAGAATTGATGAGGTGGCTTATCGACTTGCCTTACCCCCTTCACTTGCAGGAGTACATAATATTTTTCATGTTTCTATGTTAAAGAAATATTTACCAGATCCAAATCACATCGTGGAACTTGAACCAGTACAAGTCAGGAAAGATCTAACATATGAAGAATACCCGATACGGATTGTAGACCGTAAAGAACAGGTGCTGAGACGTCGCAACATTCTTTATGTCAAGGTACAGTGGAGTCGACATTCAGAAAGAGAAGCTACTTGGGAGTTAGAGGAAGAAATGAAGCAAAAATATCCCCAGCTCTTCGAGACTACAGGTATGAAAAATTTCGAGGACGAAATTTCTTTTTAGGGATGAAGAATGTTATAGCCCAAGCCCACGATATCAAGTTTCCAGCCCAATAAAAAAAAAAAAAACAGAGTAAAAAATCAGAAAGAAGACTCCCGGTAAGAGTCTTCTTCTCCGACGAAACCCAAGCATATTAGGAGTCCTAGGACCTCTCAAAATCCTAGGACCCTCTATAAGAAGGTCTCCCCTCTCCTTAGAATCGATCATCGGCCTCTTCTCCCTCTCCGATTTTCTCGAAGTAGAGCCGCGAACACCGTTTTGATTCTCGTCGTAATTGCCCGCCGACGAGGTCACAGGAGGCCGAGGTAAGTCTTTCTCTTTTTCCCCTCTTCCTTCCCCTTCCTCCCATGCCCTTGTGCGCGGTGGCCGGCGACGAGCGTCGCTGATTTTTGGTCGGGAAAGACCCCTGTTTTGGGCCATTTTTCCTTGGATTTTCCGGCGCCGGCGATCGGAATCGATCGCCGGCCATGCTCCTCCGTGACCGGGGGAGTGGCCCCCCTCTGCCGCCGGTCTCCGCCGCGGCGGCTGCGGCCCGAACGGCCGATCAAGGCCGGAGGACCACCGTCCTCTGTTCCGGCGCGGGAAGGGCCGAGAAGAAGAAGAAGAAAAAGAAGAAAAGGAAAAGAAAAAAAGAAGAAAAAGAAGAAAAGGAAAAGAAAAAAAGAAGAAAAAGAAGAAAAGGAAAAGAAAAAAAGAAGAAAAATAAAAAAAAAGGGGTGGAGAGAGAAACTCTCTTTGCTCTCTCTCTCTCTAGATTTTAGGATTTATGGAATTAATTAATTTAAAAAAAAATTAATTAAATTAGCAATAAAAATAAAAATAAATAAATATAATTAGGGTATCCATGGATTAGTTCGAAAACCCTGGATGCTGTCGACAAATTGATCCTCGTGGGGATATTAGATTTTAACAATTTAGTTATTTTTAATTCGATAAAATTTTGATTAAAAATATGATATTTGACGTATCAGGTTCAGAGAAGGATTTTCGAGATTCCTAGAATTTCTAGTTTGGATTTTCTTTTGAGGTAAGTAGTGTTTACTTTTATTGAATTTATCTGATAAAATTTTGAATTAAATAAGTTTATGCATGCTTGTGATTGGAATTATTTATTGAAATAATTATTAAAATTATTTATGATTAAAGTTAATTGTAGAAATTATTTATGATTGAAGTTATTTGTTGAATAATTAGTATGATGATGAATGATCACAAAGAATGACATAGTTGATTTGACTCGAATATCATTTATTTATATTATTTTAAAAATAATATATAAATCGAAAGATAATATGAAGTTGACAATCTGACTGTGTTGAGGACCCCGCCAATGGGGGCATATACGTTGGCAATTGACTGTCCTGAGGATTTATGTCGCTAGTGAGACCAGCGACATGTCGCCAGATAGACCAGCGACAAAACCGCCAGCTAGACCAGCGGTTCCAAAGGACTTGGCTGCCAGATGATTCGCAGCCCACCGCAAGCAGATACGCGGTATTATGACCCTGCCACAGGGATAATGTGGTCATAGTCATGGTTGGTAAGAAGAACTTAAGAAAATTGATGAATTTAAGATGAAAAGCATAATTGGAAATTATGATGAATTGACTTTTATATATGATTGACAGTATGAATATGATTCCATGAATTTACATATTGATTTGTTATCAGTAAATTGATATGCATAGTATTAATTGCCTGATTTATTCAGTTAAAGGTATACACTGCTTACTGGGCTATTTAGCTCATGATAAGTTTTATGTTTTTCTTACAGATCCAAAAAATTAGCATGATGCGGGATTTCGGTTGGAAGAGCAATTAGAGATGGAGTTAGTTCATTAATTTAGGATTTTCTCAGAATTTATTTAAGACTTTTTAGTTTTGTTTTTAGTATTGACTTTGTCAGACAGTTACTTTCTTTTGAACACTGAGTTTTGATTTGTTATTCGAACTAAGGTTTGATTATTAAATACAGAAAAATTTATTTAACTGTTTGTGAAGATATCATGATGAGTGCCTTGCATGCTTATGAAAAAAGTATTCTATAAGTATGCGGCGGTTGCCATGACCCTCAATTTAAATCTCGGGTTGGGGGCGTGACACCATCACATTTAGTTGCATGCATTATGGTGATCCTACATAGTTGTAATCCTAAATCATCTATACTCCTTAAATCATTTTCCAATCCAATGATGGAATACTCGTCTTTGAGGTTAGCTATCTAAAATCATCTTAGGATAGTGATCTTGGATTGAAATTTAAGGTCAAAAACTCCTTCGATTTAATGAAAAAATTGATATATCAATATTTCATTAATATATTATATCAATATTATATACATAATATTATAAAATATTGATATTATATATATATATATATTATATATATAATATATATTTCATGATAATATATTATTAATCATATTGCTGTCGTACTATTATTCAACGATAATTTTAAGTTATAAAAGAAATATGCTGTTGTACTTTACATTTATATCATAAAATTATTTGATATTTTACTTCTATTTATCTTATTTTTTTAATCAAAATAAATATTAATATTTAAAAATAATATATTATAGGTATAAATAAAAATATTAATTCTATAACAATATTTAATATATTTTTATAGGATTAATAATTTTAGAACTAATAAATATATTTTAATGAGATATATTACTAATAATATATTAATAAATATATTAAAATTTTATTATAGTATATTTTATATAATTAATAAATATATTTTTATGAAATTTATAGAAATAATTTTCGATTAATAATCTTAAATTTTTATGGAATATCAAATAGATTATTTATAGATATTTGAAAATCTTTAATATGATAAATTATGATCTTGGATCATCAGAATAAAATTATCTTGAGATAAGAATTACTAATATTTTAAAATCAAACAGGTGATTTTATTTAGATCATCAAATACCAACCAAGGTGGGAGCTCCTAAGTGAACGCTGAGCAAGCGATCCGAGAGCCCCAATATTTTCCGGCTGTCTTGATCAGCTGAGCGGTCTTTTGATTCTCACATATTCAGTTGTTGTGCTTTTAAAAAGTATATTCATGTTCTGCAGGAATTTCTAGAAAGGCAGATGTGACGTATGATGTAGCAAGTGCTGGCCGCCACCTGATTCTTGATGTGAGGCCTCGAGATTGAGGCGACGCAGTGTCTAACTAACTCATCCCATCCTTACTCAAACTCCGCTCCCCACTTTGCTACGACAAAATCCACTCCCATTACAGCGATAACAGAAAAATTGAAGTCCAAGTCCGAACCGAAGAAGGACGAGATAAAAGGAAAACAAAACTCCCAAAAATACCCGGCGATCGTAGTTGATCTCCTCAGGGTTATAAATCCACGAACAATTCTTCCTTGATCGCCAAGAAAACCCAATCTCCAATGATGCGATCGTCCTAAAAGCACCATTCTCCCAGTCTGGGTATTCGATCGAAACCACACTCGGAATCCTGTAATTAATCTGTTCTATAGACATTTTGATCTCTTTGTCTGGGAGATATTTCCTCTCATCGGGGACGGAAGCGGGCGGAGGCGGGCCACAACCTGCCGGCGGACAAGCGGGCTTGCAGTTCGTCGGAGTTCTGGACGGGCTCCTCCTCTCTCCAGCCGACGCCGGAGCCGGTGGCGGCGGCGGCCGTGGCCTCGTCCTCCTCCGAGCCGGTGGACTGCGACGTGGAGTCGTCCTCCTCCGAGCGGTCCGACAGGGCCGGTGACTCGGAGTACGGCTCCTGCGACTCCGACGACGAACCCGACTACGGCCGCTGGGTGTTCAACGACCCGTCACTGTGCTGGGCAAGCAAGGGGAAGTTCCAGAAGATCTTTGGGAGCCTCGAGGAGAATGCTGGGCAGAGACGTCGGTCCCGGTGCTCGTGAGACTGGCGGGCCCCGAGTCCAGACCCGATGTCATGCTCCTTGCTGTCCGGGCGCTCACGTCCCTCTGCGATGGGATGCCGAGGACGGCCGATGCTCTCGTTAGGCATGGAGCGCTTCCTGTCCTCTGCGGAAAGTTATTGGCGATCGAGTACTTGGATGTGGCCGAGCAGGTTTGCGTCAATCATGGATTTTCGCATTGTTGTTTCTTTAGATTATAATTTGTGGCTTTTGTAATTCCAATTCTTATCTACTTGTCTCCTAATGTATATAGTGTTCGGAAGCATTGGAGAAGATATCTCGGACACAACCGGTTCATTGTTTGCAAGGAGGGATGATTATGGCGGTACAGAGTTACATTGATTTCTTCACAACAAGCATGCAGATAATAATCCTCCCAATCAGGGAACAAAAATTGGTTCTTTGTTCTGTAGTCTGAGCAATTTATGTGACTGATGTGTGTCTTTGCAATGGAAAACTGCCTCTGTTTTGCATAACAGAGAGTTGCACTCTCCACTGTAGCAAACGTCTGCAAGAAACTTCCTTTAGATCGCTCCTCTCTTGTCATGGAGTCTGTTCCTATTTTGGTCAAACTCCTTCAATATCAGGACAGAAAGGTATCTCTTGCTTACGTCTACATCTTTTTTTTTTTGGTTCAAATATATTAAAAACTTTGTCAAACCTTGTCTTCGATCATTTGCATCTGTTGAACACTCAATTATTTACTCTATCTGACATCTGTCTGACAAAAATATATATTCGCAGCTCATGGAAACTGTTGCTACCTGCTTGATAAGGATAATGGATTGTTTCATCCATTCTCCAGAGTTGCTGGATGAAATGTGCAAGCATGAGGTGGTTCATAAGTCTTTACAGTTGATAGCCATCGATGGTCGGATATCACTGAGCCAAGCAACTTATACTGTATGTTTTGACAAAAATTCTTATGGTGCTGTCACCTGTTATGGTCGTTACTGTTCTCTTGTCTTTGTGCTTCCTTTTTGATGATGTGCTGATTTATTGTTTTGAACCTGCAGGGCTTGATCAGACTTCTCACCAAGCTAGCCGCTAGTTCCCTCATAGCAGTGAGGACCCTTTTTGAACTGAATATAAGCAGCATATTGAGGAATATTCTAATGATTTCTGACCTTTCACATGGCACTCCTTGCTCAACTTTTGAAGATGTGCAATCCATTCAGGTTTTCATGCTGTACTACTTCCATAAGAATCAAAATTTGATTATTAGAAACAAAATTTCAAAACTGTTATTCAGAAATTTTCATCACCTAAAGCAATTTCTAAAATCCAAATGACCAGACCTTGACTAGACCTAAGACTAATTCAAATTTCCTGATTAATTTCCCAGTATTTTTATGTATCTGATTCAATTCTACACAAAATGCCTGGAACTTAAAATATGCACATAGAGAGTAAAAATTAGAGTATGCTCGTTATGGGAATGTAGTACCTTCTTTTGTCCCATTAATATGGAAACTGAAATATCCCAACTAGCAACACACAACCTACTGAAAACTCTAGTAAAATCTGTTCAATAAATACTTCCTAATTAACAATCATTTCAAACTGAAATATCCAACTAGCAATACATGACATACTAAAAACTATAGTAAAATCTTTTCAACGTATACTTCCTAATTAACAATCATTTCTTGCAATCTTGGAATGAAATTTTAAAAAATATCAAGTCGATGGATATTTATCTGATAGTTATTCTGCCTATGCTTTCTAGTTTATAATCAACAAAAAGATGATGGTCAGACTGTCAAAATAATTGAGTTGATTTTGAACTTTTTCAGGCCATTCCAGCTAACATAATGGTATGAAGAAAATTATACATACATCTGACGTTCAATGAGTATAATCTTCATTTAACAAAAAAAAAAGGAGAATGAGAAAAATGCATGAAAACATGAGGAGAAGGGAGAGAATACATATGAACAAAAAGAGATGCTGTATAGAAGGTGAAGAAAACAAAAGAAAGAACTTCGGAACAAGGGGACAAATGGTATATAGGAGAAGAATCAGAAGAACTGCTCCAGTACACAGGGGACAAATAGTAGGGGGGATATATTTGTTTTGACTAGAGATGATAAAAAAAAGAAAAAGGGAAAGGAGGAGAAAATGTAGCAGAAAAGAAATAGTGGAAGAGGAAAGCTTGGAAAAAATCGGGGATCCAGGAAAAAATTAGGAAAGAAGAGGATGTGGAAAAGGAAAAGAAAAGTGTGAAAAACTGCAGGGGCTGAAATTTTCAGACAGTGAGAGAATAGGTGGGCAAAGAAAAGTTATACTGATTAATTATTATTAAATGAGGTTATATATATATATGATTTATGTTCACAGGTGCATGCTTGCTCACGTACATGCATGCACATGCTGTTACCAATAACTATACTCTGTACTAGATGCTTTACACTTGATAAATATTCAGGTTTTTTTTATAGCCTGATGCACTTGGCCATCCTTTTTTTTTTTTCAGTCTCACTAACTCAATTGACCACTTAGGCTTTACTTGCTCTTGCAGTAAGTCACCCAATGACCTTGCTCAAACATTCTAGGGTCACCTAATCGAATCAAAGACTAAGCAGTCACCATAGGTAGGCTATCTGGCTAAGAACCTCGATGAATGAGTTTGAGCTATTGGTTTTTCTGCCTAGTCTAGAAGCTGTCAAAGTTTAGGCTTTGTTGGCTAGACATGAAGCTTGGGTACCTAATTGATAACCTATTACATACAAGTTATTTGCAATTTAGGGTAATAAATTTTCTTGCCCCTTTCTCCTTTTAGATGGATGTTGAGGTATTGATGGTTGTTGTGCAAAAGGTAATGAAATCTTTCTCAAATTTATATGCACATTCTTAAGGGGGATGGTCCTCAAATGCTGTAGCTGAATTGTGTGCGCACATGCACATGCATGTGTTATTCACAAATAGATATGGTGGTGATGAGGAAATATGATATAAAAAAATTGGCATCATAATCATGATGTTCAAGGGAGACCTTGCTGTGAAAATTCAGTTTCTGCAATCAAGTTTACTTTATAAGCATCATTGTGAAGACAGGGACCAGTGAGGGAGCTAAAAATGTTGCATGCACAAGTTACATGGACATGGAGGCAATAAGTGTGGCCAAAGACATTTATGGAGTGCTCTTCTTTTGATAAAGTAGGTGAAGAAAGCATTAACTATATATGCATGCATGCATGCATGTATAGATTCATCCTCATGCTTGGCAGTCGGATGTTCTCATGCGGGAAACCCTAGAAATTCTTGACACTGCAAATCCACCTGGTTTCCAGTTAACACCGCAAATGACAGTATTCTAAAGATGGATTTTAAGATAATCTTGACGTATAGAGATGCCTACAAACAAGGAAAATCATAGATTGTTTTGAGAGAGAATAAAGTGATGCTAATTGATTGATATGCTGTAGTGATGTACAATGAAGACTGAAGAAGGCCCAGATTGAGAGGGTCATATAAGCGGGTCTAAAAAGAGAAGGGTTTCTATTTGTCTTGGGATTTGATGGCTTGCTCTAATAGAGGATTTAATCCTAATAAGAAAAAAGATAAAACATTTAGATATCATATACCAAAAATAGTTGGGATATAGCCTTCTCGACTATGATATGGTATTGCACTCCATAAATCCACCTTTTTATTGTTATTATCATAAAACCTTCTTGACTATGATATAGTATAATTACTGTGGTGTGAAACTGTGTAAAAAAAAATGTTCATGATTTTCACCTCCTCTTTTGTTGGTGCATGTCAGTCTTTCTATGTCAATAAGTTGCTTTCAAATACTCTTTTGGTATTTAGTTCAGCAACACAAACATTTTTTTGATCTTATGTATTTAATAATGAACTTGTTCTGTGGACCTACTACTTAGTCCCAACTCAAAAGATAAGAGGATTCTTTAATATGTGAAATTTGTTGTCTATGAGTAAAGAGTGTTCAACTTTGAAATTTTTAAGATTTCAATAGCAGTATCTTTTGAAAAAATATATATTGAAATTTCAAGAGCATTTTAGCAGGTAAGCTAATGACCCGAACAGCTGTTGTGCATGCTTTAACATGTGATCAAGAAAGTAATAATCAGATGCTTTATTGTGACCTTTTCTTAAGCTGTAATTAACTTTTCAATTGTTTCTTTCATCCTGTTATATTTAATCCCTCCTTAACTCTCAAGAAAAATATTTAAAAGTTATTTGAATTCAGATTATTTTCTTACACATGGAAAGGACGCATATTCAAGTTGCTGCATATATTCTACCACAGATGCATGAAGTTTTGAAGTTACTGATTGATCCCTCCTGTGGCAAGAGATGTTGAAGATGTTCAACTAGTACTAGCTAAGGAAAAGATTTTACTGGATCAACCTACTTTTCTGCATCAGTATCAATGGTTATTCTTCCTTTGTATATTCAGGTGTGTTGATGCAAACAGTTTGCACGGTAACCTGCACATCATAATCTAAAGTCTAAACCCTCTTCAATATTTGGTACAGGTCATCAACCCTGGTGCAAATGTATATATTTCTTATGGCTGTGTTTTGATCATAAACAAAATTGTTTGTTTCAGTAGTCCAGAAATGCTTATGGACTTGCTTAAGGTTACAAACATGTCAAGGTAAACAAGATCGACAATTTGAATGCTTGAATCATGGAACCTATTTGTATGACTTTTTAATGGTTTTTGTTACACAGCTTTTTAGCTGGTTTGCTGTCCTGCAAAGATCACCATGTGTTGATTTCAACTCTGAAGACTGCCGAGATTCTCATGCAAAAGCTTCCTGGTGTTTTTCTCAGCTCTTTTGTTAAGGAGGGTGTCATTTATGCAATCGAGTCACTTTAAATGCTAGAAAACTGTTCACAATCTACCCAACAGTCTGGTTATATGCAGCACTCAGATAATCAGATGGCTGCAAGAGACATATCCAGATGCTTGTGTTATGCATTTGATTCATCTAGGGTTTCATCCTGTGAGGTGAAAACATGTAGACTTGGAAAAGATACTGTTCTCACCTTGGCAAAGCATGTCAAGACTACTTACTTTACTAGTGAAGCAGTGAATACTGAGATGGGTTTGACTGAAATTCTGCACAAGCTCAAAACTTTTTGTGCTGTTCTAAATGATATTGTGGACAAGGCTGCAACTAATGATGGTTGTGTGCAAAATGAAGAGTATTTATCTGATATATTAGATCAAGTTATAAGCGAGCTTTATGGAAGAGAAACTATGTCCACATTTGAGTTCATTGAGAGTGGGATGGTAAGGTCCTTGGTCCATTATTTGTCCAATGGCAAGTACCTCCAAGGAACTTTGTGTGATTGTGACTTATCAAATCACTTTCTTGCTGTACTGAGGAGATTCTGGACATTTGCCTGTATTTCTCTGGCAAAAATGAATCAGGGATGGAGAATATGCTTATCACTTTATTAGTATGGAAATTGCAGAATGCGTTGTCTTCTCTTGATAGTTTTCCTGGTATATTGAGCCATGCTCCCAATACCAGAAATATTTATGCTGATATCCTGTTCAGGCGCTCCACCATGCACCCTTGCTTAAAAATATGCTTTGTGAGGGAAGAAGGTGAGACAACCTTGCATGACCATGATAATGTGTTGAATGTTGAGCTCTCTTCATCATTGGATGCTATTGAAGGATACTTATGGCCCAAAGTTAGCGGAAAGAATAATGAACATCAAGCAGAATCTGCAGGAAAGGATATGATCAGCACAAGTGATATTGCAGCAGGAAGTATGCGTGCTGAAGAGAAGAATCCTCAAGATCTAGTTGCAAAAATCTTGCGGGAACCATATTTTTCTAGCTCACCAGAGGTGCCATTTCTGTTTACCATTTCAAGTTTATAAACCAGGTTTATTATTTATTTGTCAAAGACCACCCCTCTCCTCAACCCCCAACCCCACGCCCCGAACCCCCACCATGTACCCACCCAAAAAAAAAAAGAAAAAGGGGATTGTGCCATATTAAGAACTAGAAAAGCTAGCCTCAAGACTCTGGGGTAAGGCTTGCTGCTTCTTGTTGTGGTTTTAGGTGCTTTCTGATCCTATCCTTTAGTGATTATCAAAATATAACACATACAATAATAGCTTCTTGGAAAATTAAGCATGCATTTGTTAGTTAACCAAACTCCTTTTGTTTTTTATTTTATTTTTGGATTGAAAGATTAAGGATCTTCAAGGCTGAGGTCATTTATAAATCACTAATGTTTAAGGAGTTTAAGGGAGAAGGATTGTGAAAGGGAGAAAAATTATATCTTTTTGGATAAAGATGAATGAAATTACTTTGATGTTTTTGAGATTGCTGTTTTTTCATGGTAAGTCCTTTCACATATCTATATTCTTTCTGCTAAGAAACTAAAGTATCAACATCTTTTAATATGGAAGGTAGATGAGTTTCTTGTTGTGCTGTAATTCCTGATTATCTTGTTTTTCAGGGCCTTGCATGCCTAGAAAGACAATCTTTATCAGTGCATCTTAGCCCTAGACAGAGAGATCTAATAGCTGGTAGGTCCACTCAAGCAATAAAGATAGAGATTATTGTTTTGTATCTAGCATATGCAAAGGCTTATGGATTATCTGCTTTTTATGTCAAGACTATTGACTTGTAAAATTTCTTCACTTACAGTGATTACCTCTAGTCTTTCGTCTCTTGGAGAGAGAGGAGTTGAAGGCAAAATCAGTTCTGCATCTTCGAGCAATGGGGTAACAGGGCCAAAGTTGAACTTTTTGTTTAGAAGGAAAACAACTTGATCCGTCTATTACCCTTTATCAAGCCATTCTACAGGAGCAGTTAAGTGCAGAACCTGATGCAATTGTTGGCCCGAAATTCTGGAATGAAGTTTACAAAGTAACATATAAAAGAGCGGAACCAAAATCCAGTGATTCTCAAATGCCTTATGATGCATATCTTTGCAATAAAATTGGTTTCTCATGGCAGAAACTATCATTTTTTCTCTAGTATGTTACATGCCAAGCTTCCTTGTACACTCGATAAGTCCAATCCCTTATATGATATATTGTTCATGCTGAAAATCTTGGAAGGCTTGAACTCGGATATCATTTCACCTGTTGTCTGATGAAAAGAATGATGCATTTGCTGAAGGTAGAATGGAAGTTTTTGATGATCTGAAAGTGACAATATCTTCAGTTCCACAGGCTGAGTTCATAAGCAGTAAGCTGACTGATAAACTGGAGCAGCAGATGCAAGAAGATCCACTGGCATTAAGCACTGGCAGCATGCCTCTGTGGTGTAATCAGTTAATGGCTGCTTGCCCTTTCTTATTTTCCTTTGATGCAAGATGGAAGTATTTCCGTTTGACTGCATTTGGTTCTTCAAGATCTCAGCTTAATCCAATTCACCGCCTGAATAGTAGTGACACCAACTCTGTTATTGAAAGATGGTCACAATCAGGTTCATTTTCCCGTAAGAAATTAAAAGTTGATCGCAACAATATTATGGGTTCTGCTGCAAACATGGAGTTATATGCTCATAGTAAGGGTGTTCGTGAAGTGGAATACAGTGAGGAAGTAGGTACTGGCTTAGGCCCAACAATGGAGTTCTACACATTGGTAAGTCAAGAATTTCAAAAAGTTGGGATGGGGATGTGGAGAGAGGATGTGGGTCTTCATGGTGGATCAAGTAAAGTAGTTGGCAAAGTTGGATTAATGGAAGCTCCTTTTGGATTGTTTCCTCGGCCTTGGTCAGCAGCAATGGTGTCTCAAATGGGATCCAATTTCCAGAAGTAATTAAAAAGTTCTTCCTTCTTGGGCAGCTTCTAGCAATGGCAATTAAAGATGGGAGGATCCTGGATTTACCATTTTCTAAAGCATTTTATAAAGTTATCCTAGAGCAGGTTTTCCACTAAAACTATATCTAAACTATTTTACTATTCTAGTTTGAGTAATTTGTTTATTTATTTTTTAAACATAGAGCCTGATTGTAACATATTGCATCCATATTTTTTTAGGAGCTTGGCATATATGATATTCAATCATTTGATCCCAACTTGGAAGGACTCTCCTGGAGTTTCAAGCCCTCGTCAATAGAAAAAAGTTTTTAGAGCCCATTTCCAGGAAAAATTATGAGTGTGCATCTGATTTGTATTACCGCAATACCAGAATAGAGGATCTTTGTCTTGATTTCACTCTTCCAGGGTACTCTAATTATGAGCTTACTTTGGAAAGTAACTCGAAAATGGTAACACAATATCCTTCTTTGTGAAATTTTTCTACCTTGAACTCTTGGAGTAGCTTAATAAATTATTCTTTTGATTTCTTTTGTAGGTAAATATTGCTAACCTAGAAGAGTATATTGCGCTAGTTGTTGATGCAACTATCAAATGCAGAATTTCTAGACAAGTGGAAGCTGTTAAATCAGGATTTAATGAGGTTTGTTATATTGTGACACTATAGTCTACTTTTTGAGAAGTTGATTTTTCCCCCCATATTGTTCTGGAAGAAATCATCTGATATATTGTAGACGTTTCTTATTTAGGTTTACATGTATATTACTGAACTGAAGAATATAAACACAAACTATAGGGACCTCGTGAACAACACATAGTTCATGCTTGTTCAAAACTTGTGAAATGTGAAAACTACCATTGGTAGTAATCAAGTGTTACAACCATTAGTCTGTTTATGTTTTATGCTTTCAAAATTGGGGCAATTGTGTATATCTTGGAAAAGGACATGATGTGATTTTTAAATATGAACATATGGAGTTGTGACATCAAATATGTCAGTGCTTTGGTTGAATTTTTCAGACTAAACTGACTCCAAAAACACAAATGGGATGAAAGTGACCTTTATATTGCAACAAGTATTCTAACAAAATATGGGCTCATCTTCCATCCATCTCTTTGCATATCTGAAAAAAATATTCCATCTTTGTGCATGTGTATGAAGTAGGAGTTGTCCGTATGCTTCAGACAATAATGGCTCAGCCGATTTGTCATATTTTAAAAAAACAGGCATATTGAAATGCTTGAGATACATGAGAACCAATCAAAGACTGTCAAGCATGCTTTGTATATTTATTAATTTTTTGATAGGCAAGAAATGACCACAGATACCACTGTCAATATTGTTTCATTACAAAGGGTGGAGTTTTTTCCTGCTGCTGTTGCTGAAAATTCACAAGGAACAATACTCAGAAATGATCTAGACCTGTAACCCTGCTATAATAGACTTCCAGTCAGCTGTCTATTACCCTCCCAGAACTTATGAATTACAAGGAAATCTCAATGCAAAATTTTGAGCAAGCAATATCCTTCAACATGTGCTGAATATTACACCAAGTTGTATATTGCATCATGATTGACAACCATTTCAAAGTAATATATCAGTAAAAAAGAAGAAGGTCACACACACACACACACACACAATTCTCTGATATAGGCACCATCTTTCGATCCCCGGAACTGATATATTGTTGCTTTAAAGTGAAGGGTGGTTCTACTGGTTCTCTTTTCTACTTCTTTATGAATGAACCTATAAATTTCATTGTGGTAGCAATCATTGGAGAATGGAATCCAGTCTGTAGATTCTGTGGTACTTGGTATAATCATGCAGCACCTAGAATTTGCAGATTTCTCTTGTGGCTGTCTGTCATTGGCTTGGTGTAAAATCCATGATTTGTTTTCAAAAAGCTTGAAAACTTGCAATCTTCATGCTGGAATCTTCTCACTTCTATATCCAATTCAAATCAAGAACTTTTCAAAGCACATCCTATAATTTTTCTTCTGAAAGTACTCCATAATATTCATTAGTGCCTTCTCATTGTCATCACAGTAATGCTTATCCCAAAAAAGAAAATGTCAAAGCAGCAACTAAAACCATAACCAAGAATTCATATTCTAGCTACTGATTGGTTATTTGTGCTCAACAGACTTTTCTTGTTGCCAGTATGTTTGCATTATCATAGTTCCAATGGTTCATATGATGAGCGTTTCTTAGCATTTATGAGCTTGAATTAAATCCTTGATCCTGATTGTGCAATACAATAGGGTCACGGGCCCTGGAGTAATTTTTAAAATTACAGAGAATATTGTTAACTACTCTTTATTGTTTTCCCCTCTTCATTTTAATTACCACAATGTTCCATCTATTTTAAGCTTATTTTTTCTCTATTACTATATTTTATTTGCAAGATTCTAATATTGGTTGTGCATTTCAATCAGTTCACATTGGTGGTGATTCTTGTTGCAAGTATTGGCAATTTAAAATTATGTTTCTGCTGTCCATGTCATTTTATCTCATATTGTCTATATTTTAGGTGTTTTGGCTGAAAACTATTCAAATCTTTACTGAAGATGAGCTTGAGCTATTACTTTGTGGAGATGGGGATACTTGGGATGTATGCATTCTCAATCGTTTAGTTGGACTCAAAGGATGCTGGATTCTGAATGATTATCAACCTAATGAGTTTTGTTTCCTCACAGTTTACCAAGCTTGTGGATCATGTCAAGTTTGATCATCGCTAAACAGCTAGCAGTCCTCCTGTTCTTAATGTCAGTATTCATTACGAAGGTCTCCCAGGCAGCACCTTCAATTCAAATGCCTCTTCTTCTTTACACTACTAATCTCCATTTGTCATGCATTTCATGCCTTTTTCTTACAGTTATTAGAAATCATAGAAGAATTTTGTGTCCGATCAGCACCGAGCTTTCTTGCAATTTGTAACAGGAGCTCCTCGACTGCCTCCAGGAGGATTAGCTGCACTCAACCCTAAACCGACAGTTGTTCGTAAGGTTTGTCTTTGCTTACAAATTATGAGGCAGCCATCATTTGAATTTACATTTCGGTTTGCAACCTTCCGGCTTTTGTTTTTGATGGGCAGCATTGTAGCAATGATGCGGATATGGACTTGCCAAGTGTGAGGACCTGCCCTAATTATCTAAAGCTCCCTCCATACTCTTCCAAGGTTATCAATCTCTTTGTTTAACCTGTTGCCGTTTTCCTTTCTACAAACCGTCAACCTTTGATATGAACCACATCATCCGATAGAACTAAATACTCCTTTTTCATTATTAAAAAAATTGGGTTTTATCAATTTTAGGTTCAACAATATACTAGTTTATGTAATAACATTTCTAAAATGGTATTTGCTTGTACTGATCATATTATAATTTGTGTTGCAGGAGAGAATGAGGCAGAGGCTATTATATGCAATAACGGAAGGACAGAGGTCCTTCCATCTCTCTTAGAAGACTGCAAGATTGACTGCTAACTATCATTCAAACATGGTATACAAACATGTGAAGTTTTAGTTATCAAGTTCAAGAGGATGGTGGTGTAAAGGGGGAATGAGTTCCCAAATGGTATATGGTGGAGCTGATTGTCGAGAAACAAATGGAAGCCCATCTTTACCAGCGTGCATGGTGGAGGAGGGAGCTGATTGATTTATCATGTATAGTTAGGATTCTGGATGCAGTTGGCAGAAACTCTCATCTATTCTCGTTGTGCTTTCTTTTGTTTTTTACATAAAGCAGAGTATATAGGATCAATCTTCTTTCTTGACTATGCTTGTGTGCATCGCGTCGTTCATTTGGGTAAAAAGGTTTATACTTACATCGTTTAGGCACTCGTACTCTATAGCTAATGTAAGCCTGCAGCAGCTGGGAAAAGTTTAAACCATCACACCACCAACAGGATATACCATAGCAGCTTGCACTGATATGGGTTACTGGGTATGCAAATGAAACTCTGCTGTCTATTCTGTTTAAAATTAAACTTCATGTGGCCGGTTATATGACATGTGGATGGCCCTAATTTGTCGAATTCCTTTGGCTGGCTTGGCTGATGGCTGAACTTCTATGAGATAAAGGCTTGCACCACGGACCCATGAGAAGCAGGCTAATGGCACTTCTTTGGAGCAATGAGCGGCTAATGTTCACGTGATTTGGTTACCCTTTCTGTTTGGTGCATCGGATGCACCAAACAATCCCTACACCGCTTTGAGGATAAATAATATAAGCAACACCCTCTCTCCAACTTCTACACAGATATATTAATATTGACTGAAACCATTTGGCCGTCAAATTTTTTACTTAGCTAAAATGAACAGATAAGCAATAAATAGGACATCCATTATCCATAGATGCACAACAAAGAAGACAAATATGGATCATGTTTCTGAATCCTACTCCATGTCTAGACTATTTCATCCAAAGTAATTTACAAACCAAAAGATGATGATACTTGTATGCTAAGATGATCTGTCATCAGCTTTAGCCGCAAAATAGCCTGTAGACCAGCAGTTCAATTCCTTCCACAAAGACCATGGTTCCTTGCCAGTTACTGCACCATTTCAAGAGCCATTGTCAGAATATGTCATCTTTTCCTACAGAGGAAACTTATCGGCACCATCTATAAATATATCTCCTTACTAAAGCATGTATGTATATATAGGCAAATTTAGCAAAGCAACATAGCAAGGAAAACACTCATGGATCACATAATTTAAGAAGAGGTCATTAGAAGTTGCCCCGCAAAAATACATGGTTTTAAAATAACAAGATACTACTCTATCCTTGAGCAACAAATCTTTCGAAGGCAATGGAGACGAGCTTTGTTATCAGTTCTCTAAGCTTTTGCCTACCAAACTTAGCATTGGTGGCGAATTTACTTCCCTCCATGCATCTTCATAACTTAGAATTTTTGCTGAGTATATTTTGGCTGGCCCCGTTAAAAAAGCTTTCCAGTCTGAATACTGTATGAACTCTATTATAAACTTTTAAGAATGATTCTTTGTCTTGCAAGGGCAGCAACCATGCAAGCGTTTAGCTAAATTATCCATATTGTCTAGTATTTTCACATCAAATTCACAAAGGCAATTGGTAATGGTCAGGTTGGCTTTCATGTTAGCCCTCCTAAGCAACAAATTTGGGGATGGTGAAAGTTTGCAATACTTGTCAAAGGGCAAAAGCAATTATGGTGGTCAATAATAATGGCTCGGGTGAAGGTGGCTTTGAGAGAATAAACATCAAAGTTGGTCAATAATGAAATTATGAGTTGGTGAACCCACTGTTTATTTTCATAAGCAGCACTTTTTTTTGCACAAAGGGAATGGGTGAAGTGACATGGTGTGGAGGACAAATAGGATCTTTGGTTCTGGCGAGACATGAACTGAACCCAACAAGACCCTACAAGAATTGCTGCTGCCCCCTTAGAATATTTACAACCAAACAACCAAAAACAAGTCAATGCTGTAACCAAGCTCGATTAAAATGCTGGACCCTAACTAAATTAGATATTCCAAACCAAGTCCAGTTGGTTTGAGACTGATTTAGGTCGCCTACGTAACCAATATTCAAAACTTACATCACTGCTGTAGTTTCTTTATCAGGCATAAATCTAAGCAATTGAATTTTATTTCTCACTGTAATTCCACTGCCTGATCATTCTGACTGATACCGACACCTGTTAATTTCTTTCTATTCTTGTCAATTTGGGCATTCCTCTTATCAAGGTTTGGAAGCTTTTGCCAGGATATGGTCACTGCAAAACTAGAGTTCATTTAAACTATACAGCCATTTTTCCACAAATAAATGATATTTAACGCTACAAAAGAATGATAACCAGAATAAAAGGTCTTATCCTGCCTGTCTGGAGTTAGTTTTGAGTAAACTACTGGGAAGTTTATTTTCTTTTATTTTTCTACATTTCAAAATTTGCCTTAAGATAAATAAGGAAACCTCTTTGGTTACAACATTGTTATTTGGTTTTATCAAGCTATCCAAACCGAAAGCAAGCAAAGCAGTTCTTTTAATTTGTTTACATAAGTCACTGAATACAGAAGAGGCTGTAGACTTGATTACATATCTGTTCTATATCTGTGGTACACTTAGAGGATCTAGAATGGACTTGTTGCAGCATCATTCTAAGGATTGGATAAGAAGTGCTTTTATATAATTGCATAACATAAGGGCTGATCCGGAAGAACTAACCCATTAATACATATTCAAAGTACTTCTGCATAATGCAGAAGACCAGTCAGGAAGAGCTTTTACCTGAAATGGCGAAAAACTAGCAGGAACATGCCAATAATCATTCAACTCGAGATATCCCCATTATTGAACTGGAAAAGAAAGTTTCATGCTAATATAAATGGAGCAAGAAACTCATACAAAACCAGATGAATCAAAGGTATGGGAATGATGAAGAAAATTGCTACGACCAGCAGAATAATGATCTCTAAAATAACACAATTATTTATTGGGAGAATATGATTTTAGTCCATTCATACATAGTTAACTAAGCATAAACAAGGAACTCACATATATCTATTGGTTAAACAAAAGCAGAAAGGCAGTTCTAAAATTTTCAACATGGACAGCTGATTTATATTGATACAAAGGTTGATTTATAATATACAAGACCAACCTCGTTGGAGAATGATTGAGAGAGAACATGCTAAAAATCAATGTGACACCAGAAAAGACCACCTTTTTTTAAACTTTAGAGGTCAATTTTCTATTACAATGTCCCAAGGCATATGAAGTCCCAGACGGATTTAGTGAATGCTGCATTTTATGCAAGAAATACATCTGCATGATCTAATAGCAATTAAAGACTAAGATTATAAAAATCCTTATAGGTAACAAAATTTGTTTGACAAGGACAGGTAAACAGCTAATGCTAAGCCAATCAACCTAAAGAAGGACACAACACCAACGCCGCTACACAAAGTATCATGAGGAATGCTAACCTCAGAGAAGCTTAGGTATGATGGCAATGTCTCTAAGGAACATGGAGTTTACAAAAACAGTAAACATGACGAAGTGAAGCGTTGAACACTGTGACAAAGTTGGGGGAGAAAAAATTAACTGGGATGATCATGATACAGGGACAGAACTAGTTACTTCAAGTACCACCAAGTACACCAATTCAAAGACATGCTTCCGACTTAAATTAAACTAGCATGAGTATGACTAATCAAGCTTTAGACATAAGCTTATGAGCTATAATATTTAATTTATCAGGAGTAAAGTTGCAATTACAATAGAAGAATTTCCCAAGAAGCTACCACTAGTATAGGGACCAAATGTTTATACTTGTATTCATCGTTTTGGTAACTACAATGCTCCCCAAACACTTTATCTTCAATTACCTTTTGGCATGTCATTTCTCAACAGAAATGCCAGAACAGACAGAAGTTATTAGACCAATCTAAATTCCTTGAAAATAGGACTAAAGCATTTGATACACCTGTCACATTTACATCAATATTTCCCAAGTAATGTGCTGGTTAACTTCATGACTGTATTCGCTTTCCTACTTGTGTGAGATACACGTCAAGAGACGATTTTTGATCATGTGAAAGTACCCAAGAAACTGGGCAATGCCCGGGAGACTTCATTATTAATACATTATCTATCCATAATGAAGCACAAGGTTAACACCTTACCCTTAGTATAGCTACACAGCATTAACATATTTTTTGGTAAACATAAGCATCAACAAATGTAAGTTGCCTACATGTATTTAGAATTTGTAACATGCAAAATCATCTAGGGCTTCGTTCATAGATTTAATAAAGAGAAGGAATTAAAACAGCATACTTGAGGTTGCATATAGTTCATGCCTTGAGTAAAAGATCCTTGCTGACCCATCTGCCGATTTCATATACAAGTCAAATTTGGGAATATCCATGAAGACAATGAAATCTTCCAGAAGGAAAATAATTCAGAGAACAGGTGATACCCCTTGGGTACTTGGACCGGGTTGAGTTCCACCTTGAGGACCTACTGCATCTTTCCTAGCAGAGTTGTCCCCACTTTTTGCAGATACCTTACTATCGCCCTGCCAAATTACTCAAAATTATCCAAAGCTCAAACAGACTCCCTAGGATATATATGATAGTCTTGAAGTCATTCCCCACATCAAGGCAAATTCTGATACTGACTGATCATTGTAATTGGTATCCATTTCTGGTATAAGGAGATATGAACGTTATTTGAGCTTTAGCAATATCAATGGCATGTTTGAATGAACCAACTAGGTTATCCATGTGGTATCACCCACACAAGCGAGAAGGTGTGGAGAGACGAAGTGGAAGGCTGAGTAGATGCAGGGATTCTGCATTCTCAGTTTTCATGATATCATTAACACCTTTACATATGGACCTCTCCATCCCAAAAAAGTCAGGATTGGTGAAGTAATAGTCTTCTTCAACCCCTTCTCCACTTAGCAACCCCCACCCTCCCGCATGCATGGAAAACATCTCATTGACAGGTGAGGGCCTCCCATTTGATGTGAACATATATGCACAAGAATGGAATACAAGCTTGCAGAAGAAAGAGAGGGGGGGGGGGGGGGGGGGGGGGGGAGGAGATGAAAAGAGAAACTCATGGTTCATCAGTTTATTGATACCAATCCGGATGATCAAATATATCTGCTTGAGGCTGCATTGGATAGGAATAAGGAATTTTTAGCACTTGGCATCAGAACAGCTAACCAGAAACACAGATTACCAGTATATATATGAATTTAGATTTCATTTTATACCCTTGGCCACATTCCAATGAAATAACATTTATATAATCAATTTCTCATTGAAACCCAATTTGGACAATGTTACTCATATATGAATCAACTAAACATAGATATGGATGTAAAAACAAAATGAAAATAGGGTTTTGTTTACTGACCACTCAGCAGGTTATAGCTATTATGGTATCATTCCTGATTGGTAATAATGCATCACAGAGTAAAGCATTAAAGATGTCAAAAGCATACATAAAAGTAAGCATACACATGGCAAAGAAATCAGAAAAAGGAAAAGTTATTACCTCCATCTGGAACATAATATCCGGCCCGAAACCCATGCAAAAGAAACGAGTGACAATCAAAAGTCTTATTAGCCTAATGAAGACAAAATAAATCACTAGAAACCCGATGAATTTTCACAAATCTCATCTCGTAATTAACCTAGGAAATTCCGAAACCAAATTTATTAGTTGAAATATTAGAAAATCATCATTCTAAAAGAAATACCTCTCGATATTTCTGTAGGTACAATTTCAGCGGCTCGATGTAATCCTCGAAACCCAACGTCGCCATCGCCCAGAGCAAATCATCACCATTGATCGTTTTCCTCTTCTCCCTCTGGCATTTATCGCTTGCCCTGCATCACCAAATCATTTCAACGACGAAACAGAATTAATTTATCGTATATATCTCTAAATATAGAGAGAGAAAGAGAAAAGAAAGATCTGAACTCGCTGGTGATGAAGCTGATGAACTCGGAGACGCACTCCTGGACGGTCTCCTTGGCGTCCTTGGCGATCTTGCCGTTGGCGGGGAGGGCCTTCTTCATGATGCGGCTGATGTTGGCGATGGGAAGGAAGCGATCCTGCTCACGGACGTTGGATCGGGGGCTCTGCTCGCCGCCGCTCTCGTGGCTGCCTCCGCCGCCACCGGGGCTCGCCGGCGCTTCCGCCATCGGCTGATAAACCCTGGATCCATGAACAACATCGCCGGGGATCCGCGTCAACCCTAGCGGCCGGAGAAATCCTAGCGAAATTGTAGGGAGGCGTCCGTTCGTTACCTGAGATTAGAGCGTTCGGATTGGTTGAGGGAGATTTGTATCTGGCGCGCGCGCAGCGGGGGAAGAGAGAGAGAGAAGGGGTGGGATCTGGGGGAGGGATGGGGAGAGGAGAAAGAGGGATCGGACGCTGGAGAAGGGTGGAAGGAGGAGACGACTGGGATGAAAAGAGGAGAGAGAGGTTTGGTTATCTGGACCGTCCGTTCAGGTTCGGTCCGTCCCGGTTTTGCAGGGGCCCCGGCCCCTCCCCCGCCGACCTTGGTGCTCTTGGCAATGCTAGTCAAACCCACAAATCATGAGCACGAGCTTACCATGCAAGGCAATATCGATGTCTGATGGGTATAATATATTTTTTATTTTTAAAACGATTAAACAAAATGATATTACAATATATATTAGTTTTTAAAATTAATAGGTTCGGATGCTACATTTCTCAAGCTCGATATATATAGCTAATTATCTATCACCCATGCAAGGCAACTTACCAAGCTAGATATATATATATATTTTTTGAGTACATCCACACGCTCTCACCCACGTTTTGTTGAACTTGAAAACAATAGGATTCAAGCTGGTAGAACAAAGACGTCCGTTTTTTAAAGTAGATAGCTAAAAAGTTGAAAATTTTCCTTCAAATAACCATAAAAACCAAGCCATCCATGAGTAGCTCAGGTTCAGCTAAGAGCCAAGTTCAAGCTTGTTTGATTGAAAAATAAGCTGAGCTCAAGCAGCATACTAAGGCTCGGCTACTAACTGTACCAAGCTCCAAGAGACGTCCGAGTTGCAAAAATGAAGTGTAAGCTCAAGCTTGGTTCATTTAAACGACCTCATGAGCAAGCCTGCACGCTACTCAGTTCAAGTATGCCGTAGCATGGAGTCTGATATTTGATACATGTCCGAATAATAAGAAGAGGCCTTGCATTCAGGAGCTTAGTGAGTCTGTTACCACATGTTATCAGTGCATCCTCCAGAATGATACAACCTACTCCGTCGTCACACGTAGCACAACCACCAAGAAAATGGGGATTTTGAAGCATCACACCTTCCATGTGCCAGAAGACTGATAAATCCAGCTCGGATTGGGTTTTCATCATCATATAAGTAACCGATTTTGGAACAGAGTAATCGGTTTAATTATTTCTCGGACCAGGTCTAATGGACCACGCCAAAGAGGTGGATAACACGCCATGTTACCCCTTGTATATCACCCATTCCCAATTGGGCGTTATCCACCGTGCATATGCTCCGACATTTGCCCAGGTCCACTTGGATCTGGTCCATGCAATAATCTGAGAGTGATAGACTTACAATGAAGACTACCAGAGTTTATAATCCGATGAAACTACTTGATGCCAAGGTGGGCTGGGAAGTGCTCAGACTTACATTTTTCATCCACTCCTAAAATAAATCAAGATTGAATATTAGATGCAGTTCATTACAAGAACAAATTATTCTACCTGATGTTCCAATCAATGAAAATCCACGCCAAGAGGAGAAAAATTATCCCACATTTAAGAGCACAAATTTTGAGATCTGATGCAGAACAGTGTCCTACCATTTTGTTCCTCCCTATGCCATGAATATCAATTGCACTAACATTATTAATAATGTTGGTTATATGCAGCACCCAACCCATGTTAAAATCAATCCAACTCAAAAAGTCTCCCTCCACAAGATTCCCTAGAGGTTCTTGATAAGTAACTAATTGATCTTTGAAACTCACACAACAAGACTTGAAATTGTTATTCTAAATCGAGGTCTGGCGCTTAAAAAATTATAACCTGAAAATTGGAAACATAAAACCCACTGAGAATATTAGCAGCAGAAAAGCTTACGTGCAGGCCAGAACCTGCCTAAACTTACACTTGGGGCATAAATATCTAGTTCCCTGGCAAGGAAATTAGGAAACTAGAATATTCTTTTTTCAAAAAAAAAGAACCATTTTGATATCTGATCAAAATTTGTCGACGTTTTTCTTGAACATGCTTACCTCTTTGCCATTGAGAGGGATAGCTACAGAAGACCAAAATCATCAGAATGATTCAGTGTTATGACTATATTCCAAACACAGTCGCCTTGAAGCGTGCTGCTACTTGATTCTCACTTTCGTGACAACGAAATCTATCCATCCAGACAGGCTCCTGGTGCTTCCCAGCAGTGGGCTCTTAGTCCTCCCTCAACCGCTTTTCATGTTCCTACCATTACTCAACTTCGTGATAGGCAATGAACAATGTAGAAGCAAGATTTTGGGCTCAAATCCAGCTTACCAGAAATGACTTCGACAACAATAATCATCCTGATACCTTCATCACATCACATTCAAGAAGGCTTATTCACTGATTCTCCCTCTTTCCTTACCAATACATAAAAGGGCAAGCAAATAGTGACCAGTCTATCAACTTCTTCTACCAAGTCAGAAAGCAAAAGCCAGGCGCGGACTCAATAAACGAATCTTTACCAGGCATACTTCCTCAACAACGCTTGCATATGTTGTACACATTATTAGAGTGCTAAAATAATATGAAAGTTCTATTTTACATTACTCATGGTTTTCACCCAAATCTCGATTTTTTTCCGTTATCTTTCCCAACATTTCCATCACCATTCGGGTATCGCTTTCTCACCAAAGTCATCCAGAATCTATTTGCTAATATCTTAAACATTACTTAAATTCACTATCACTGTTATTTTTAACCTTTACCTAATCAATATATCTCACTCTATCTTTCCTAGTTTACTGCAAGTTGACCTCAACAGACCGATTTTTGCACATTTGAAAGATGAAAACAGATCAATCAATGCATGAATAGATGATAGTCATAACAATGACCAAGTTAATAAGCCACAAATAAGAGAAGACTGAGCATATACATTCTCATTAGCAATTACTGCGACCATGCTTTCCCCGACCTTCGCAGTCAACAAGTGGAACTCCAAAAGAATCAAAGCAACAAAAAGGTTACACAAGGATCGAGCAATTCTCGGCAACTCCACCTTTCCAATCTATAAATCTTCAAATCAATGATGATTAAACCATACGATTCAACATAGCATAAAAAATCAGTGTGATGAATTATCACAATTTTTATCTCCCGCCTGCAATTCCACTATCAAATCAAAGCCTAAATCACAAAATACAGGTCCATCAAATTCAATGATCTGGTCATTTAGCATTTTCTTAATCCTACCAAAAAGAACTGAATTGACAAAGGTGTTTCTGAAGAAGGAAATAAAGAAGTAATACATGAACAGGAAGTTATATACTCATGCTTTTCTATAAAGAATTACCATACAGATCATGCCAACCCAGTGCCGTAGTGTGGAGACAAAAAAAGATTTCAGAAATCATGTTTTAATAAAAAATATTACAAAATAATAGCTGTCATGCTGACTCATGGTGGGTGCTGATACTCGCACATGGTACATGCCACCCAGCAGAAGCAGGCATATTGAGACACAAAGTTTTTATATTATTGGTAAATCTGAATTTAAAATCAGAACAGAAGAATGGCTGTGAATATTACAACCATTGGGGATCTCTCACCCATCAATTCATACTACATCCTCAACTCACAACCAGTTGTATTTGCATGCCAAATACTATGCTTTAACCCATCTAAATTCCAAACATTAATTGTTTAAAATTTCCATTGTTCCATTTAGATAAATTTCTATCTGAAATCACTAAATCAATGCTACAATAACCACTAAAATACCTATAGTAAGGGGACTTGTCCTGAAGATCAATTGTTAATATGATGACTTTTCTGCAACTGCTACTCTAAAATATCACTGTATAATCGTCATTTTCAAGGTTCATACCTTGTTCTAGCCAAAGTAAAAAAGATAAATAAATAAAATTTATCGTAAGGTGGGGAAGCACTAAGAATTATAAAGGAGATTTATCCAGCTCAGTAAACCCACGTTGTTTGTTTTCCTAAGAATCATCAAATCTCACAAACACGGCTAAGGCACACATCAGCAAGTTGAGACCGCAGATGTTTCTGCAAGAATAAGATGATCAAAGGTGGATACTATGAAATGACATGATTAACAGTAGGACAATGTCAAGAATATTGAAGGATGCTCAAAGAGGGCAAAATTTGTTACATTCATGGTGGGGAACAATTCCAAGCCCTGATGTGTTCCAGCAAATCTTATGCACTAGAGTGATTGCATGGCAGGAGTTATATCATGGACATAGAAACCATTTTTTGATTTTTGTTAGCATATGTTTTTTTTGGGATGCAGGGGGAGGGAGCTGTAAGCGTTCCTGCAAATCTTCTGCACTAGAGTGATTGCAGGGTAGGAAGAAGTGATGTTATGGACATTGGAAGCAAATATGGCAGCGGAGGGGAGGCAAAGACTAGGAACTGGAGAAACTCAAATCATTTTTTTTTTGTCCCCATTCTGACAACTTTGGCCATGTTAACCTATAACATGATCTTTTAAACCGTCCTAACTGTGAGACAAAAGAATTGCCAGAAATATCCTAAATAGTATGATTATTACATCCCTAAATAGTATGATTTTAGGTCATTCAAAATACTTACATAATCATTTCACCTCCACCACTACAGAATTTTTAGAATGGAATAGGCTACTGAATCTTAGAGGAGGCAGAACATCAAACTGGCAGTCAGCAGCTCCTCATGCAGTGTGTTCAGTTATTGGCCAAATCGGAGCTGGAGAGTATCGGAAAGACCTTGAACAGAGACAATGAGGATGATGCAAATCAACCTGCTAAGTCATAGTTCATGAGCAACATTATGGTCAGCAACTATTCATCCATTCTTTCCACGAGTAGTAGCCAAAATGAAATCATGCCCCCAAATAAATCCATGGTGAACCTAAACATGGCATTTGCATCTACAATGCCCTTAGAAACAGCTTCCAAAACATCTAGAACTGTTCAAAATGTAGTTCGTCAATAGAGGTAAGGTTGAAATTTTAACAAGTGCAAGTAGTTAGAACTAGACTATGTACTTGAGTAGCATTAAACACAATTAAAAAAAAAAAAAAAATTTAGTGGCAAAACCCAATTATGAAGCGCCCCTTAAGGGCACAGATACAAGTCTTGTAGCATTCAGTACAATTGTTTAGTTCTAATGGTGGAGACTGTCTTTTCAGTCCCATGATCTCGATTTGTCTTAGTATATTAACTTTTCTTCTTCAAGTAACCTCAGCAGACCAAGCATATAGGGCATGAAGTACTGTGAGTTAATGTTTGAACAAACTTAACATAGTGAAGACTTGAAGCTTGTGGTCACTTGCATTTGAGGATTCCCAGACACATTTCCTCCCTGTCCCCTTCCATATCTTTTATTTTGTCTCTTTTATCAAATCTCCTTACCAACCTATTGCAGCTCTATTTTATACCCTTTGGAATAAAAGTTTCAGGAGCTTTCATCAACTAGTATAATAGCTTGAACAATGGTTTATAGAAGAAAGTTGATCAGACATGTGCAACTTCCAAGAAGGCAGTTGCTGGCTGCTTTGATTTTTCAGCTTCTCTATATCTGTGGACTCCTGAGGCTTCTTTGTTACTCTTGGTTGTTTTTTCCCCTTTTCTGGACTATAATTGATTTACATGGATCTTGGATAGGAAGTACTAGATCTGTTTTTATGTGTTCAAAGGTAAAGCCATTTATTCCCCTTGCATACCAAGTGGTTTTTAGTATATGGACAAAATTTTTCATTTGATGACTACCATGTAATAATGGTAATAATATTATGACATTAATATTATATAAACAAGTCATCTTCGGTTCACTGTTTCCATGTTAATACATCTTTTCTAAGCAGAGCGGGATGCAATGGGGCCAATGGATCAACAAGGCCATCTTATTTGTATAAAGCAATGCATACAATGGCAGAGCCATGGTTTATGCCTAGTTCATGGTGTAGAGGCGGTCTATCTGAGTTCATCAAGAAAAACAATAAGTTAGGTTCAAATTTGGCCAGGTCAGAACTGAGCTTGGTCTATAACCCTCAATTCAGCTTATTTATAATCATGCTGAAACAGACAAACAGGGGCATCCACCAAAATTTTGTTGTGGATTTGAAACAACCCAGCAACCTGATTATTTAGAAACATGAAAGGCATGAGAAAGAGAGGGTAGGCTCACTCCTCTCCAGTATGAGAGGAAAGAGAGGGAGGAGGAGGACAGATGATCATCTTAGAAAACAGAGGATGGTGGGCAACATAGTAAAAGAGAGCTTTTGGTTATCTTCTTTACCATTTGTCTCTAAAAACTATTCAAACCATAAGTTCACAGCACAATTTACGCTCACCGTCTTCTTCCATGTCTTGCCTACTTACATCTTCCTGTCAACTCCTTGCCTTTTCTCCCCTCCAAAGTATCCAAATTCCCCACAAGGGCCCCTGCAGCCATTTGGGGCATCTGGGTTTGGATAAGGAAGACAATTGTCCCCAAGAGAAGAGGAAGGTGATCCATGCAGCAGAAAATGTGACAAGGGAAGACGTTTCCGAGGTTTTGCTGCAGTTCCTTCTTAAACCCTTCAGCCTAAAGTGCCCTTACAAGTCAATGACCCAAGTCACATATTGAGAACTGAAAGAAATGCCAGGAACACCCCCTTGTGACTTTGCATGACAGAAACAAGCTTCGACCTAACCATATTATAATTGGGACAATTTTTGGCAAGGCAAACTTCAATGGGACCTGATCATAAAAAATCCAATACCTTAACATGATTATTTTGGTGGGTTGTCTTTTTTCCAGGAATTGCCAGCCCCAGTCTCTACTCTAGGTAAAATTGGACAAAGTTATATTCATTCATATCCCATTCTTGCTCTTGAACATGGTGATAAAAACTGCAGAAACAGAGCAATACGACTAGTACCATACAGTTCCAGCACGAATTCGGCACCAATACAAGTGCGAAGACACTAAAACACTTGTAGCTATATGCAGCTGCCATATTGATTTGTACCAATCCATACCAGTGCATATTGATGGTCCCATACCAACCATACTGGCCAATACAGATGGTTTGTAAATTTTTTGAAAGCTGTCAGTTTTCGTACGTACTGTCAGTACTGGTAAACATACCAATATTCTATCATTTTAATGGAAAAATAGTACTGGGTTCGGTGCCACTATTTAAAATCCTGCTCTTGCATAATATTAGTTGACTTAAAAACTGGTCTCACCAATTATAAATGGCTTGTATAAAATACATCAACAATGAAAGGCATTTAATAACTTCAAATAAAACAAAACATTCATAAACAATTGCTAAATTCAGAAACCAATAAGATGTTCAAATCATTTTAATAAGAAGAAAAGAAACATGTTCTTCCACACTAAGGTGGAGCATAGAATCTTATGCCCCATAGCAAATGTTGAACATAAGATGCTGCATAGGATTCTAAGCCAATTTACAGTTTCAAAAGATAATGGGCCAGTGTCTAATTACTGAGACAAGCAGAACTAAAGCTTGTCAGTGCTTTGAGCAGCACTTACATAATCATATTGAAGATGCTCATGCTCAAGTTGCTCCACAAGCTTGGGCCATACTTGTTGCATATTTTAATGGACCAAGCTTTCACCAAACAGCCATAAATAGTTTACTATAACCACTCAAATAAAAGCCATAATAAATTCATGGACCAAAAACCTATTTCCTGAGAACAATTTCATGTAATATTATCGGCACAAAATATGAACTATATGGCATGTGCTTAGTCTAAAATGTACAAGAGCAAGAAATTACTTGCTATTTTTACAAGTAGTCATTAATGTCATGATATAATATACAAAGCATGAAACCAATGTCAGCCTATAAAATTTAGAAGTAAATGCAAATTTGCAACTAAAACTCAATTAAGAAAATTCAGCTTCGGAACAGACCAGCTCTCTATAATATACTAAGCACAAAACCAACGTCAGCCTATAAAAATTTAGAATTAAATGCCAATTTGCACCTACCTCCCAATTAGGAAAAACAGACCTGCTTGCTATAATTCTGACATCTTAGACCATCATAATGTCAGATATTCTCAAGTAAACTTCTGAAGCACAGTAGAATCACACAAAACTGAAGTTGGTCTAAAAACTCTAAAATAGAATACCATTTCAACATGGACATTTCTCTTCCTGACTAGATCAGCTTACAAATATACAACATGCATTTGCATTGCCCTAAAAAATGTTTTCAGCACAGAAAATAGGCAATGTGGAATTGCTATGCATGAGAAACAAAGATAATACCTTGAAGATAATCTAACCAGATCGATTATCCACCTAAACAACCCCTTCAACTGATCCTTTGTCCACAACTCCATCTTGTATAGTATCTGACACAGCTCCAATTTCTGCTTTATCTCGGGAAAAGAAAAACAATTATTTGATGAGCAAGAATAATTCAAAAGCTCAATTACTTTACAACTAAAAGCAAGGAATTAGATGATAAAAGAATACCTGGGACCTCTAAGTTGCCACCTTCAATGGATACTGCATCATTTTTGTCTTGTGTGGCAATATTAGCATAACTGTTGCCTGGATCATTTTTGTCTGGTGTGGTAGTACTTGGAGAAGTATCACATGGAACATCTAAGCTGCCATTTTCAATTGGTGCTGCATCATTTTTATCTTGTGTGGTACTATTTGGAGAAGTATTGCCTGGAACCTCTAAGCTGCCATCTTCAATTGGTGCTGAATTATTTTTTTCTCGTGTGGTATTTGGATAAATATCATCTGGAACCTCTAAGTCATGCCCTTTAGCAGGTACTACATTTTTATCTTGTGTGGAATCTGCAGAAGTACTACCTGGAACCTCTAAGTTGCCAGTTTCAGCAGGTACTGCATCATTTTTGTTATGTGGTGTGATATTTGGAGTAGAATTGCTTGGAAACTCTAATTTGCCACTTTCAGTGGGTACTGCATCACCTTTGTATTGTGGTGTGGCAGTTGGAGAAACATCACCTGGAACCTCTGAGTTGCCACCTGGAACCTCTGAATTGCCCCCTTCAATGGATACTGCATCATTTTCACCTTGTGGTGTGGTATTTGGGGAAACATCACCTGGAACCTCTGAGTTGCCACCTTCAGTGGGTACTGCATCATGTTTGCCTGATATGGTATTTGGAGAACCATCACCTGGAACCACTAATTTTCCACCTTCAATGGATCCTGCATCATCGGGGCCCTGTGTTGTGGTGTTTGGACAAGCACTAAGTGTTGATGGCAAGTATCTAAGACGATAGCTAAGAAGTGCTGGCCCAAAAATGCTATATTTTCCTGCACTACGGAAAGCTATTTCAGCATCAGCACGTTTCTTGAAGACTACTTTGACATGATTTGTCTTCCTTTGAACTTCTGTTTCTGCTTCCTTCAGGGGCCCATAGCGACTGAAAATCCTAATGAGATCCATTTCAGAAGGTAGAGAACTTGATCCGTTAAAGCTCAAAATCAATGCAGTTGGTGTGCACTCATCAACAATTTTTTCTTCCAAACTGATTACTGATCTTTCTGTTGTCGAAGCTTGTTTCATTTTAGGACTGATGGTTCCAACCTGCAAATTTTGAGCAGTACCCAACATACGGTCTAATGACAAAGAGATTGATGTTTCCCCTCCAGATTTCCTCCTTTTCCTTTGGCTCCGCATGTGAGTATCTCCTTTCCTTTTAAGATCATTTGTGGAGCTGTTATAGTATATCATGTCAGACCAATAAGAGTCCTGCATATGATCAGGTGTCGACATAGCACAAGAGGGTGACTGAGTGCTGACGGTTCTTTTTCTACCCCTTCTACCTCTAATTTTCTGAGCATGCTTCTTTTCCATAGAAGAACTTGAAACACAAAAATTTCTGAAATCAGTGAAGAAACTGACTATCATGGACAGAAAACTGTATCCCTTCATAGGATCCCTTGCAGCTAAGCACAGCTGCCACAGCATTTCATCCAGGGAGGAACAGTCATCTGATATGACTACCTTCATTCTTGGGTTGTCCATGGCAGTGTGAGTAGAAGCCTCAGTATCAACATCAAATCTTCTATGCTCAGCCTTGGAAACACTCTTCTGAAATGTTTCACCATGGCACCTAAGGATGGGTGGAGACCCAGTCAGTTGGCTTGCAACTCGACGGATGCATTCTCCAACCTTGAAAGAACTGGCAGGAGTAGAAGATGGTGACTTGGTAAACAAATCTCCTAAAGAATCAAGTCGTTTTTTCTTAGTTTTCTCGGAGTAATCAGAATCAAAATCAATGACATTGCGTTTCTTTTCAGAAGAAAGTGAAATCAAATCACCATCAACTTTTTCTGCAAATCCAAGTTTGCCACCATTTGCAAGAGAGACAATGCTTTCTTCCATCAACTCAGATAAATTCTTCTGTTTTTTAGCATCCTCCAACATACGTTTTTCTTTATTGGAGGGCCTTCCTCTGCCTCTTTTGCGCTTCCCAAGATTTAGTTCCATGGGAGTAGGAGTAAAGTGCTCCATGGTATCTTCCCCAACTAATTTACCATCAGAAGGTGAGACCTCAGCATTCTTCTCCATCAATCCTCCACCAACTTGGAATACAGGAAGTTCAGGATACCCCTTTGATTGATAAAAGGCCTTCAGCTGAGCCTGAGCTATCACAAGCTCAAGTCTGTTAGCACCTCCACTTGGTAATTGAGCCAAGGCTTCAATATACTCAAGAAGTCTGTCAGCCTGAAAATAATCAACAACCGGAGACCTGTCAAAAGCAAAGCCACTAACCCCTTCTCGTATACCAGCATTCTCCACCATCTGACACTTAATGTTAGCATAAGCTCCTTCAGGCAAACAGAAACAGGTCATTCCCAATTCTGTCCGCCTAGAGACTTCACCCAGCGCATCATTGACAGCATTTACAAATGCATCTGAACTGGTTTGCTTTTCCATCTGTGAGAAATATGTCTCAAAAGGCTTCAGCTGAGGTTCTTCACACCAGGCAAAAGTTTTGTCTCCAAAATATGCTACAAGGAAGTTGTCCTTTTTCTGATATTTCACTGCCAAGTCTGATGCATCTGAAGGATAAAAAATTTGGCCAGGCCACCAAGGATGGCTCTTTACTTTACCCCAGACCAAATCAGAAATGGAGAAAGTATCCTTGTCTTGAAGAGGCAGGAAGTAAATAGCATGCTGATCATTTTCAGTACTGCAAACTCCAGGCCTTATTCCAACATGTTTCACAATTTCCTTGCAAGCTATTTTCGGATGTTCTTGTTCATCAACTTGCATATTTTGCTCAGCAGTACCATCTGGACCAGTAACAATATTTGCCACACTGTCAACCAGCATAGAGGTCTTCTTATCAGCTTCTGAGTCTCGAGCCAAGTCTCCTTTTCCATGACATGCCTCAGGCAGAGAAGTTCCATCCTTGCGAATCCTGGATTCCATGTCCATATTTTGACATAAACCTGGTGAAGATTGTGCTTCATGAACAATTGCATCACTCCTGCCAACCAACAAACCAATGGACTGAGGTTGTGTCTCTTGATTCCTGCTAGGAATACATTCAACTATTTCCTTTTGCTGAGATACAATGGTCTGAATTTCAGATAGCTCTGAAGCCATTGGCAAACCAGTAGTGACTGCCAAGTTTGAATCTTTCAGAACAGAGTCTTTTCTGTCCGTTAACTTTTCACCCACTGGACATGTCTCTGCAGTCTGTAAACCAAGTGGACCCATCTGTGCAAACTGTGATTCTAGATCTGAGACTGAATTATCCATAGTAATATCTTTTCTATCACCGGTATCCTCATCAACCAGCTGGGTTCCTCTGCTTTCTGATTCCATAAATGTGACATCCAAAACTGAACCCCCATCTGCTGTAATAATATCTCTGTCCCTTGCAATCTCATCGGTAGGATGCTTGTCTGCACTCAGTGCTGCTGCATGGACAACACTGTTAACCAAGCCTGCTTTTGATTCTGCTGTCAAAAGATGTCCACTGCCCACTGTGTCATCATGAGCATGATTAGAATCTGGACTGTTTACCTCTACACCTGGATCAGCCAGGTTTGGGTATTTTACATCATTGCCTCTTTCCTGGTCATTCTGATTTGTATCCACAAAAGATGTCTGCGAAACAGAAGCTTCATGAATTCTGTCCTGATCACTGCTCATCAAAGACCCTTCAAACCCCTCATCCATGTCTTTTGTTCCAGCAGTATTCTCCATGATTACAAATTGGTTCTGACTGCTGTCTCCCTCTGAAGCTTGAAGACTTGCATCAGCCAAACCACGACCTCCCTTCTCAGTCACCAAGCTCCAGTTCTTCTGCGGACAAGACACACCTTCCCTGGTGAGCCCAGTTCCACTAGTCCCTGGAACCTTGTGCTGCACTTGTCCCAACTCTGATATAGTCCTCAATTTCTGAGCTTCCTCCCCTCCAAGATCAACAGCCACCTGAGTTTTTGCTGCCCCCATCAGACATTCTACCTCCAGTACATCAGCTTTCAGCTTCTGATCACCATCCAAAAAATCTTTTGTCTTCAACATTTTGGGACCAAGAGCTCCTTGTGCTCTTGGAAGGTCCGTTACCTTACCAGCCATGCTCTCATCCTTCTGCAGACAGGATACACCTTCCTCAGTGAGTTCAGTTCCATTGCCGACCTCTGCAACCCCAACATGCATTTGTCCCATATCAGCTACACCTGCCAAGCTATCAGCTTCCACCCTGGCTAGAGTTTTGACAGTCCCCACTCCAAATCCTGCATCACCACCATTAGCTTCCAGCATCTCCTGACCACCCAATTCATTTTCTGCTTCTAATGCTACAGAACCCACATCTTCCTCAGCAGCTTGCAGGTGTTCATCAACCAAATCTTGGTCCCTGACTTCACAATCCGAGTTCTGGTTTGTGATTTGTTCCTTCACAAGTTCATTTCCTTTCCCGCACTCCACCACACATTCTCCATCCACCACATTAATTTCAGATTTCCATTCACTACCCAATCCAGCTTCCATGTCCAAACCCTTCGGATCTAGAACGCCCTCTTTAGATTGAAGTTGCTCATCCACCATATCATGAACCATTACATCAATTGCTGTGCTCTGCTCCTTCTCTAGGAAAGCTTCATCTTCTACCAGGGGTTCGGTTTTACTCCCCGTCTCCAAGACATCAACTTTCCCTCCATCATTAGCTGCTTCACCCTCCAAGCCATCAACTTCGACTGCTCCAACTGTACCTCTAGTTGCTGCTTTTGCGGCCCACATCATACTTTCTGCCTCTTTGACATTTAACTTCAGCTTCTGCTTACCACCCAATTCATCTCTTGCCACCAACTCACTTGGACCAGCATTGCTTTCAATAAGTTGAGACTGCCCAT
>NC_026002.2:56095037-56100037 GCF_000442705.2 Elaeis guineensis | reverse complement strand
TTCGGCTCCCTTGATAGTCCGAACGGAGAAGCCCTCCGGGAGTTGGAGTAACTCGATTCTCGTAAGAGCCAGGGCAAAGTTTTTCTGCAATTAAAGTTATAAGTAAAGTCCGGCTTCCGTAGAAGTCCGGGCGGAGTTGTCCTGTAGCTGTCGTTGGCGGTGGAGCCCGGCTCCCGTAGGAATCCGGGCGAAGCCGTCTTAGCGGCGGAACCCGGCTCCCGTAGGAGTCCGGGTGAAGTCTTCTTGGCGTAGGGACCCGGCTCCCGTAGGAGTCTGGGTCTTTCACTTTGCTCATGTCAGGACGAGGTTCTCCTCCTGTTCCTGACAGGGCTGCGGGGGCACATATGGGCGTTGCAAGGCCTCTCCCCCCATCCGGTCTAAAAGAATCGGGCCTTCGACTTTGCTCAAGTTAGGGTGAGGTTCTCCTCCTGTCCCTAACAGGGCTGTGGGGGCACATATGGGCGTTGCAAGGCCTCTCCCCCATCCGGTCTAAAAGAACCGGGCCTTCGACTTTGCTCAAGTTAGGGCGAGGTTCTCCTCCTGTCCCTAACAGGGCTGTGGGGGCACATATGGGCGTTGCAAGGCCTCTCCCCCCATCCGGTCTAAAAGAATCGGGCCTTCGACTTTGCTCAAGTTAGGGCGAGGTTCTCCTTCTGTCCCTAACAGGGCTGTGGGGGTACATATGGGCGTTGCAAGGCCTCTCCCCCCATCCGGTCTAAAAGAACCGGGCCTTCGACTTTGCTCAAGTTAGGGCGAGGTTCTCCTCCTGTCCCTAACAGGGCTGTGGGGGCACATATGGGCGTTGCAAGGCCTCTCCCCCCATCCGGTCTAAAAGAACCGGGCCTTCGACTTTGCTCAAGTTAGGGCGAGGTTCTCCTCCTGTCCCTAACAGGGCTGTGGGGGCACATATGGGCGTTGCAAGGCCTCTCCCCCCATCCGGTCTAAAAGAACCGGGCCTTCGACTTTTATAAGGTTGCCCTCTCATTTTTGATACCGTCTGCTTGAATTATCCTAAGACAAATGGGCATGCATTTTTTTTTTTTTTTTTTTTGGTCAGGACGAAATCACTGGCAGTACATCCGTAAGTTTTCTGAGCTCCACGGTCACGGGAGGTCAGCTCCCCCGAGTTTCCTGAGATAATAAGTTCCAGGTCGGACTACTTCCTTGACCTCATAAGGTCCTTCCCAGTTTGGGGCGAGCTTCCCCTGGCCCTGAGGTTGTGAGACAGCAGCTCGTCGGAGCACTAGATCCCCTGCTTTGAATGCTTTGTTCTTCACTCGGGCATTGTAATATCGGGCAACTTTCTGTCTGTAGGCTGCCATTCGAACCTGAGCAATCTCCCGCCTTTCTTCCAGTAGGTCGAGGTTGGCTCTGAGACTTTGCGCGTTTTGAGGTTCGTCGAATGTCACGACTCGTGCCGACGGGAGTTTAAGCTCGATCGGGATGACGGCTTCCGTACCAAAGGCTAGAGCAAAGGGAGTCTCTCCTGTAGGCAACCTCTAGGTGGTCCGATAAGCCCATAGCACATGATAAAGTTCGTCCGCCCAAGTCCCTTTTGCTCTTTCGAGCCTGGTCTTAATCCCCTGCAAAAGGGTTCTGTTTGTTACCTCGGCTTCGCCGTTCGCCTGGGGATGGGCCACTGACGTGAATTTGTGGAAGATGTTTAGGTCTTCACAGAATTCAGCAAATCTGGCTCCCGCGAATTGCCGCCCATTATCAGTGATGAGGGTTCTAGGCAAACCGAACCTGCACACGATCGATTTCCAGACAAAATCCTGCACTTTCACTTCTGTGATTTTGGCTAGTGGCTCGGCCTCGACCCATTTGGTGAAGTAGTCTATCGCTACAAGGAGGAATTTTCTTTGACCAGACGCCATGGGAAAGGGGCCAAGAATATCCATTCCCCATTGCGCAAAAGGCCATGGGGTGCTCAAGGGTGTAAGCTCAGTAGCAGGCTGTCTCTGGACGTTGGCGTACCTCTGGCATCGATCACACTTTTTGACATATTCAATTGAATCTTGGTGCATGGTCGGCCAGTAATACCCTTGGCGGAGTAGCTTGTGGGATAGAGACCTGGCGCCTAAATGGCTTCCGCAAGCTCCCTCGTGCATTTCCCATAGAGCGTAGTTAGCTTCGGAGGATCGGAGGCATCTCAAGAGAGGCAGGGAGTGCGATCTTTTGTATAATTTGCCCTCATAAAGGATGTACCGGGAGGCTTGATTTCGGAGTTTCCGGGCTTCTTTCGCATCCTGGGGGAGAATCCCATCTCTAAGATAGGTTATTAGCGGGTCGACCCAGCTGGGCTCGCGGTCGATCTCCATTATGAGTCACGGTTCTTCCGTACTCGGTTGTTTTAAAACTTCAAAGAGAACGCCCTTTGGCAATTCGACCGGAACCGATGTCGCCAGTTTGGAGAGAAGATCGGCTCTAATGTTCTCCGACCTCGGAATTTGCCTGATGTCGAAATTGTTAAAGGCAGGGATGAACTCCTTCACCTTTTCGAGATATTTGGCCATACTGTCCTCCCGTGCTTCAAAGCTCCCGCTGACCTGCCCCACCACCAGCTGGGAGTCGCTGTGTACCCGGAGTTGACCTATTCCAAGCTCCTTAGCGATCCTCAATCCTGCGATCAGAGCTTCATACTCCGCTCCATTGTTCGTTGCGGAGAATTCAAAATGCAGAGCGTACTCCACAATGACTCCCTCCGGGCTGGTCAAGATCAGGCCAGCACCCGCGCCTGCCATGTTGGACGATCCGTCCACATGGAGGGTCCAACAGTTATCGGACGAACTGGCTTCTTCGTCGGGGGAGTTCGGCTGAGTACTCAGGTCATCAATTTTGTTTTGCTCAGGTTCAGCCTCCTCGGGGATGGTGCATTCCACTATGAAATCTGCCAACACTTGGGCTTTTATCGCCGGTCTAGGCTTGTAGTTGATGTCGAATTCTGTAAGCTCGATGGCCCATTTTGCCATTCTTCTGGAGGTATCAGCTCGGTGTAAAACCGCCTTGATCGGTTGGTCGGTGAGTAACGTCACCGTGTGCCCTTGAAAGTAAGGTCGGAGTCTCCGAGCTGCAATCAACAAGGCGTAGGTCAGTTTTTCTAATTTAGTATACCTGGTCTCGACGTCCCTCAACACGCGACTGATGTAGTAGACCGATCGCTGGACTTTCATTTCCTCCTTAACAAGGATGGCTGCAAGGGCTGTGGAAGAGACTGCCAGGTACAAAAATAATTCCTCTTTGGGCTCGGGCTTTGCCAGCAGTGGGGGTGAGCCAAGATAGCTTTTCAATTCTTCGAACGCCTGTTGGCATTCAGGGGTCCAACAGAAGTTTTTCGGCTGCTTGAGAGTTTGAAAGAAGGGCAGACATCGCTCGGCCGACCTTGCGACAAAGCGATTGAGAGCCGCAATTCTTCCTGTGAGGCACTGAACCTCTTTGATCGACCTTGGGGCAATCATATCTTGGATGGCGCGGATTTTCTCCGGATTGGCCTCGATCCCGCGCCCTGATACCATGAAGCCCAGGAACTTCCCCGAGGTTACCCCAAAGGCGCATTTGGTTGGGTTCAGCTTCATTCTATACTTTCGAAGAGCGCCAAAGATTTCTTCGAGGTCGGTGACATGATTCCCGAAAGACCTGCTTTTCACGAGCATATCGTCCACATAAACTTCCATATTTCGGCCGATCTGCTCCTTGAAGATTTTGTTCACCAGTCGTTGATAGGTTGCACCCGCGTTCTTGAGACCGAATGGCATAACCCTGTAGCAGTAAAGGCCGCGATTAGTGATAAAAGCAGTCTTTTCTTCATCTTCCGATGCCATCCTAATCTGGTTATAGCCGGAGAATGCATCCATGAAAGTGAGAAGCTCGTGGCCCGAGGTAGTGTCCACCAGTTGGTCGATCCTGGAAAGGGGGTAGCTGTCCTTTGGGCAAGCTTTATTCAGCTTTTTGAAGTCGATACACATCCTCCACTTGCCGTTTGCTTTCTTGACCAAGACAACATTGGAGATCCACTCTGGATAATTGACCTCCTTGATGAATCCGACCTTGAGAAGTTTATCCACTTCCTCGGCTATCGCCTTCTGCCTCTCTGGGGCATGACTCCGAATTTTTTCTTTTGTTGGCCGATGTTTAGGGTCGACCGCCAGATGATGTTCCATGACTTCTGTCTCAATCCCCGGCATATCCGCCGGGACCCATGCGAAAACGTCCGCATTCCTTCGGAGAAAGTCTACGAGATGCGTCCGCACCTCCTCCTCCAGGTTGGAGCCAATCAACACCACATGCTCCGCATTCCCATCATTCAAAGGAATTGGTATTAGGTCCTCAATCGGGCCGCCCCTCTCTTCAGTGAGGTCGTCGTGCGCATCCAACCCGTCGACTGGACAAAGGTCCGCTTGATCGCTTCTTTGCAGGGCAATATTGTAGCAGTGCCTGGCCAGCTCCTGGTCTCCCCGAACTTCTCCAATCCCTTTGTCAGTGGGAAACTTCAACTTCAAATGATAGGTTGAAACAACGGCTCTGAGGGCATTGAGGCCGGGTCGGCCAAGAATTGCATTGTAGGCAGAAGGTGCCTTTACCACCAGGAAATTCACCAGGGCTCTGGACTGCTTTGGATGCTGACCCGCGGTCACAGTTAGAGCTATCGTTCCTTCCGTTGGAACGGCATCACCAGTAAACCCTATCAAGGGGGAGCACATCGGCCTTAGATGACCGCCAAGAGCGGCCATTCTCGAAAAGGCACTGTAGAATAAGATGTCGGCCGAACTTCCGTTATCGACGAGAATGCGGCGGACGTCATAATCTGCTATATTCAAGAAAACTACGACCGCGTCGTTATGAGGGAATTGGACTCCCTGGGCATCCTCTTCAGTGAAGGCTATGGGCTCTTCAACTTTTTGCCGCTTGAGGGGTGCAGCTGATGTGCTGGTTGCCTCCGGCCGGGATTCTCCCGAGATGACGTTGACGGAATCCGGCGAAGGCTGGTCATCCGGCCACCC
>NC_026002.2:56072537-56090037 GCF_000442705.2 Elaeis guineensis | reverse complement strand
CGTCGATCCGAAGCATCGACTGACGAAAGAAAAAATCCGAGGTCATGCGCCAGAGAGGCAGAAGGCGATAGCCGAGGAAGTGGACAATCTCCTTAAAGCCGGATTCATTAAGGAAGTCAATTATCCTGATTGGATTTCTAACGTTGTTCTAGTCAAAAAAGCAAACGGCAAGTGGAGGATGTGCATAGACTTCAAAAAGCTGAATAAGGCCTGCCCAAAGGATAGCTATCCCCTCCCCAGAATCGACCAACTGGTGGATGCGACCTCGGGCCATGAGCTCCTCACCTTCATGGATGCATTCTCCGCCTATAATCAAATCAGAATGGCACCGGAAGATGAAGAAAAGACCGCTTTCATTACTAACCGTGGCCTTTACTGTTACAGGATCATGCCTTTCGGCCTCAAAAATGCGGGCGCAACCTACCAGCGGTTGGTGAACAAAATCTTCAAGGAGCAGATCGGCCGCAATATGGAGGTCTACGTGGACGACATGCTCGTAAAAAGCAAATCTTCTGTGGACCATGTCGCCGACCTCAAGGAGACCTTCGATGCTCTCCGAAAATATAAAATGAAGCTGAACCCGACTAAATGCGCTTTCGGAGTAACCTCAGAAAAGTTCCTGGGCTTCATGGTGTTGGGGCGTGGGATTGAAGCTAATCCAGAAAAAATTCACGCCATCTAGGAGATGGCCGCCCCAAAGTCGATAAAAAAGGTTCAGCGCCTTACAAGAAGGGTAGCGGCCCTGAATCGCTTCGTCACAAGGTCGGCTGAACGGTGCTTACCCTTCTTTCAAACCCTCAAGCAGTCGAAGAACTTCTGTTGGATCTCTGAGTGCCAACAGGCGTTCGAAGAACTAAGGAGCTACCTCGGCTCACCCCCGCTGTTGGCAAAGTCGGAGCCTAAGGAGGAACTGTTTTTATACCTGGCGGTCTCTCCCATGGCTCTCGCAGCTGTCCTTGTCAAAGAAGAAGCGAAAGTCCAACGACCGATCTACTACGTCAGTCGCGCATTGAGAGATGTCGAGACCAGGTATACCAAATTAGAAAAACTGACTTACGCCTTGTTGATTGCAGCCCGGAGGCTCCGACCCTACTTTCAAGGGCACACCATAACGCTGCTCACCGACCAACCGATCAAGGCAATTTTGCACCGGACGGACACCTCCGGGAGGATGGCAAAATGGGCGATCGAGCTCACAGAATTCGACATCAACTATCGACCCAGGCCAGCAGTGAAGGCCCAAATATTGGCAGATTTTGTAGTGGAGTGTACTATCCCAGAAGAGGCCGAACCTGAACAAGGCGAAGTTGACAGCCTGAAGCCCCGACCGAACTCCCCCAAAGAAGAAGCAGATCCCTCTGATCGCTTTTGGGCCCTCTATGTGTACTGGTCTTCCAACATGTCAGGCGCAGGTGCAGACCTGATCTTGATCAGTCCAGAGGGAATCGTCGCGGAGTATGCTTTGCATTTTGAGTTCCCCGCAACGAACAACGGAGCGGAATATGAAGCTTTGATTGCGGGACTAAAGATCGCCAAAGAGCTGGGAGTAGATCGGCTCCGGGTCCACAGCGACTCTCAACTGGTAGTGGGACAAGTCAACGAAAATTACGAAGTGCGGGAGGACAGCATGGCTAAATACCTTGAAAGGGTAAAGGAGCTCGTCCCTACCTTTAGCAACTTCAACATCAAACAGATTCCGAGGTTGGAAAATACCAGGGCTGACCTTCTCTCCAAGTTGGCAACGTTGGCTCCGGCCGAATTGCCCAAAGGCGTTCTTTTTGAAGTTTTAAAGTGCCCGAGTATAGAAGAATCGCGGTCCGTGATGGAAATTGACCACGAGCCCAGTTGGGTCGACCCACTGATAACCTATCTCAGAGATGGGGTTCTCCCCCTGGATGCGAAAGAGGCTCGAAAGCTCAGAAATCAAGCCTCTCGATATATCCTTTATGAGGGCAAGTTGTACAAGAGATTATACTCTTTGCCCTTTTTGAAATGTCTCCGGCCTTCAGAAGCTGACTACGCCTTGTGGGAGGTGCACGAAGGAATCTACGGAAACCATTTGGGGGCTAGATCTTTATCCCATAAGTTGCTCCGCCAAGGATATTACTGATCGACAATGCATCACGATTCGATTGAATATGTCAGAAAGTGTGATCGATGCCAGAGATATGCCAATATCCAGAGACAACCCGCCATCGAGCTTACACCCTTGAGTGCCCCATGGCCTTTTGCGCAATGGGGGATGGACATCCTTGGCCCCTTTCCCATGGCGTCGGGGCAGAGGAAGTTTCTCCTTGTAGCGATCGACTACTTCACCAAATGGGTTGAAGCCGAACCACTAGTAAAAATCACAGAAGCAAGATTTCGTCTGGAAGTCGATCGTATGCAGGTTCGGTCTGCCTAGGACCCTAATTACTGATAATGGGCGGCAATTTGTGGGAGCAAGCTTCGTCGAATTTTGTGAAGATCTAAACATCTCCCACAACTTCACATCAGTAGCCCATTCTTAGGCGAACGGCGAAGCTAAGGTGACTAACAGAACTCTTCTGCAGGGGATTAAGACAAGGCTCGAAAAGGCGAAGGGAACTTGGGCGGACGAACTTTATCATGTGCTGTAGACGTATCGAACTACCCAAAGACTGCCCACAGGGGAGACCCCCTTTGCTTTAGCCTTCGGAACGGAAGTCGTCATCCCAATTGAGCTTAGACTCCCGTCGGCACAAGTCGTGGCATTCGACGTGTTGCTCCTAGATTGATTTTGATGATTACAAAGCAGATTGAAGGGATACAAATATTTTAAATTGAAAAAGTCTTTATGCCCTTCAAGGGCAAAATCATAATTTTACTAAAATCCTGATTTGATAGTATCATTTGGTAGAACAAATGATTTGTAAACTATTGGTGAAAATTTTATTATTTTTGGACTTATATTTTTGAAGTTATGAAGGTTTGAAGTGCATGAGTCGACTCATGAGTCAACTCATGGCACTATGAGCTGATTGGCACGCAAAAATTCTCCTTGGCACGCTAGTTTTCTGGCTTGGCACGACCTGTGAGTCGACTCATGAGTCGACCCACAAGGCATGAGTCGACTCATGAGTCGACTTCTGCTATTTTGAGCCAAGAAAATCCAGAAACTGAATCTCTGGTCTTTGCAACAGAGGTCGACTCATGAGTCGACCCCTGAAGCATGAGTCGACTCATGAGTCGACCCCTGCGACGGAAAATGTCAGCAACGGCTATTTTTTGCCCATTTTAATTGCCTTTTATGCTTCCTAAAATTGCTCTAACGGCTCTTTATCTGCCTAAAATATTTTCTCTTATTTCTTAAGGCTATAAAAGGTTTTAAATGGTGAAAGAAATAGTAGAGATCAAACATATATAAAAGAGGATCCAAAATCTACACGAGAAAGCCAGAGATCAACGAAATACCCAAAAGAAAAAGAGAGAGGATCCACAATATACACGAGAGATTGTGAAAAAGAAAAGCAAGAGCATTCAAAGAGAGGATTTTTCAAGCCTATTGTTCAACCTTGATCAAGAGATCTTTCAAAGCTTTCAAGAAGTCTTCAATCAAAGATCATCTTCTTCTCAAGCATTCATTCAAGCATTCATCCATCTTGAGAAAATCCAAAAAGGGGATTCTTCATTTGAGTAAAGTGTTTTTATTGTTATATTCGCTCATTTAAGGAGCTGTTATTGTATTAATTTGTGCTCTAAATTTTCTTACTCTTTGTGAGTATTTGTTCTTGTTTTTGGAGGGTTTCCAAAACAAGAAAAGGTTGATCCGAACCTGAAATCGGAGTGTTTTGGGTTAGCTTGTACCTGGGAAACAAGTAGACTAGCTTGGGATAGCTAGTGTCGGAGTTTCCGACGATTTGTATTCGGGTTGAATACAAGTATAGTGGATTAAAATTCCCAAGTAGGAGCTTGAGGAGTGGATGTAGGTGCAAGGTTGGCACCGAACCACTATAAATCCTTATGTTTGTGGTGTGCTTTATTGTTTCTCTTTATTTCTTTATTATATCCTTGCATTCTTGCTTTAGGTAATTAATCTTGAATTAAAGTCTTTGTTCTCGTTCATCATAAGTAATTAATTAAGCCTAAAATTTTTAGAAACCCAATTCATCCCCCCTCTTGGGTTGCATAGCTGGGCAACAAGTGGTATCAGAGCCCGGAGCTCTAGCCCTTCTTTGATCTAACAATCAAAGAGCCAAAGATCTATGGCAACCCATGTCGGTACTTCTCTAGCCGAGGGGCAATCTACAAACCGACCTCCACTTTTCAATGGGTCTAATTACACCTATTGGAAAGCTCGGATGAAGATATTCATACAAGCACTCGACTATGATATGTGGAGTATCATAGTGAACGGTCCTCACACACCCACCAAGATTATAGATGGTAAGGAGTCAACCAAACCCGAGAAAGAATGGGATGAGGTTGATAAGAAATTGGCACAATTAAATGCCAAAGCTATGAATGTTCTTTATTGTGCACTAGATGCAAATGAATTTAATCGCATTTCTACTTGTGCATCTGCTAAAGAAATATGGGATAGGTTAGAAGTAACCCATGAGGGAACAAATCAAGTAAAAGAGACTAAAATAAACATGCTAGTGCATAAATATGAATTGTTCAAAATAGAGCATGATGAGTCCATAACTGCTATGTTTACTCGTTTTACTGATATAATTAATGGTTTGAAGAGTCTTGGCAAATCTTATACTAACAGTGAGCTTGTAAAGAAGATTCTCAGGTCATTGCCAAGAACTTGGGAAGCCAAGGTAACTGCCATCCAAGAAGCAAAGGACTTGAACACTCTACCTCTAGAAGAGCTTCTTGGATCCTTGATGACTCATGAACTTAGCATGAAGCAACATCAAGAGGATGAAGTCAAAAAGAAAAGAACCATTGCCCTCAAATCCACAGCTTCGCCTGATTATGAAACAGATGACTCTGAAGATGAAGAACAGGATGAAGAGATGGCACTCATCACCCGGAGATTTAAGAAGTTTCTAAGAAAAAGGAAATAGGGGATGAGAAAGAAGTCATTCACAAAAGGAGAATAAAGCAAAGAGAAAGAGAAAGATCAACCCCTTATATGCTACGAGTGCAAGAAGCCGGGACATTTCAGATCCGAATGTCTGCAACTGAAGAGAGGTCCCAAAAAGTTCATAAAGAAAGCAATGATGGCGACTTGGAGTGAGAGTGACGACTCAAGCTCCGATGAGGAAACCTCAACAGAACAAGCTAACCTGTGCCTTATGGCACACGAAAATGAGGTAACTTCTGAATCCACTAGTGAATTTACTTTTGAAGAATTGCATGAAGCATTCTATGACTTAATTGATGAATTAAAGAAACTAGGGATGAAAAATAAAGAACTAAAATTGGAAAATCAGTCCTTAGTGAAACAAGCTGAAAACCTTTCAATTGAAAAATCCACCTTGATTAAAGAAAATCAAAGCTTAAAGAATGAAATTAACAAGCTGAAACCTATAGTAGATAAGTTCACCTTAAGTTCAAATAAATTAAATATGATTCTAGATAATCAAAAAGCTGTATATGATAAGGCTGGACTTGGGTATAACCCCTTGAAGAAACAAAAACTTCTGAAGAATATTTATGTAAATTATTCAAGTAACAAGTCTACAAATATCACTTGTTTCAAATGTGGTAGAATAGGACATAAATCATACACATGCCTCAAATCTGCAAACACAACTATAAAGAAAATATGGGTTCCAAAAGGAACCATTTTGACTAACCTAAAAGGACCCAAGAAAGCTTGGGTACCTAAGACAGAAACTTGACCTTTGCTTGCAGGTGTGTCTAGCATCCCAAGGAGGAAATAGGAAATGGTATCTTGACAGTGGATGCTCGAGACACATGACTGGTGATGAATCATAATTCATCACGCTTGATACTAAGGATGGAGGGATGGTCACCTTTGGAGATAATGGCAAAGGAAAGATCATCGGGATAGGTAACATTGGTATCACTACCTCCAAATACATTGAAAATGTTCTGTTAGTTAAAGGTTTAAAGCATAACTTACTTAGCATTAGTCAATTTTGTGATAAAGGGTATAAAGTTGTTTTTGAATCATCTATTTGCATTGTGATTAGTCCTATTAACGATGGAATTAAATTTATAAGACATAGGCATGGCAATGTTTATATGGTAGATTTGAATGATTTAGCCAAATTAGACATGCAATGCCTAGTATCCTTAAATGCAAAAGCTAATGAGACTAGTTGGCTGTGGCATCGTAGACTTGCACATATCAGCATGCATTCTCTTTCAAAACTAATAAAGAAAGAATTAGTTCTTGGTTTGCCAAAACTGAATTTTGAAAAGGATAGAATTTGTGATGCATGCCAATTAGGTAAACAAACTAGAGTTTCATTTAAATCCAAAAATACTGTTTCAACTTCTAGACCTTTAGAGCTCTTACATATGGACTTATTTGGACCAACTAGAACCACTAGTCTAGGAGGAAAACGATTTGGCTTTGTAATTATAGATGATTACTCTCATTTTACTTGGGTTTTCTTTTTGGCACACAAAAATGAAACTTTTCATATTTTCACTAAATTTCATCGAAAAGTCACTAATGAAAAAGGGTTTTCAATTAAAAATATTAGAAGTGATCATGGAACTGAAGTTGAAAATCAAGATTTTGAAAATTTTTGTGATGAAAATGGAATTGGCCATAACTTCTCTGCTCCTAGGACACCCCAACAGAATGGGGTAGTTGAAAGGAAAAATAGAACCTTAGAAGAAATGGCCCGTACCATGCTTTGTGAAAGCAACCTTCCAAGATATTTTTGGGCGGAAGCCATTAACACAGCATGTTACATTTTAAATCGTGCTTTGATTAGACAATTTTTAAAGAAAACCCCCTATGAACTTTGGAAAGGAAGAAAATCAAATATTGCATATTTTCATATTTTTGGTTGCCGATGTTTTGTATTAAATAATGGCAAAAAAAAACTTGATAAATTTGATGCAAAATCAGATGAAGCAATCTTTCTAGGTTACTCCTCCACTAGTAAAGCATTTAGAGTTTTCAACAAAAGAACTTTAGTAGTTGAGGAGTCCATACATGTTGTTTTTGATGAATCTAACGATCTTCCTTCAAGGAAGAATGAGGGTGTTGATGATGCAGATCCACTAATAGAAGGTATGAAGGAGATCACTCTGAAAGATTCAGCAACTCTAGAAGACAAGGATCAAGAAGACAAACAAGATGAGAGAGGTGAAGAAATTCAAGAACAACCTCAAGGTACAAATGACCTACCCAAGGAATGGAGGTATGTTCATAACCACCCTAAGGAGTTAATTATTGGTGATCCTATGCATGGGGTAAAAACCCGTTCTTCTCTTAGAGATGTAGTTAATCATTGTGCTTTTGTATCTCATCTTGAACCTAAAACTTTTGAAGAAGCTGAAAATGATCATAATTGGATTAATACAATGCAAGAGGAACTTAATCAATTTGAAAGAAATAATGTTTGGACCTTAGTATCTAGACCTAAAAATTATTCAATAATTGGCACAAAATGGGTCTTTAGAAACAAATTAGATGAGCATGGAAATGTAATTAGAAATAAAGCAAGACTGGTTGCTAAGGGATATAATCAAGAAGAAGGAATTGATTTTGATGAAACCTTTGCACCTGTTGCTAGATTAGAAGCTATTAGACTTCTACTTGCATATGCTTGCTTTATGAAATTCAAGTTATTTCAAATGGATGTTAAAAGTATATTTTTAAATGGATATATTGCTGAAGAAGTATATGTAGAACAACCTCCTGGATTTGAAAATCATGCTTTTTCTAATCATGTCTTTAGATTAAATAAAGCTTTATATGGATTAAAATAAGCACCTAGAGCATGGTATGATAGGCTAAGCAAATTTCTACTAAATAATGGTTTTTCAAGAGGTAATGTAGATACAACCCTCTTTATTAAAAGAAATCAAAATGATATGCTAGTTATACAAATTTATGTTGATGACATAATTTTTGGGTCTACTAATGAATCCCTTTGTCAAGACTTTGCTAAGCTTATGCAGGGGGAGTTCGAGATGAGCATGATGGGAGAACTCACCTTCTTCCTCGGACTCCAAAATCAAACAATCAAAAGAGGGAATCTCCATCACCCAAAGCAAGTACACCAAGGAACTACTCAAAAGATTTAGAATGGAGAACTGCAAACCAATTGGCACACCAATGAGTCCCTCATGTAAGCTTGACAAGGATGATGAAGGTAAATGTGTAGACTTAAAATACTTTAGAGGTATGATTGGCTCATTATTATATTTAACTGCAAGTAGGCCTGATATCATGTTTAGTGTTTGTTTATGTGCAAGATATCAATCTAATCCTAAAGAATCTCATTTGAATGCTGTTAAAAGAATCCTTAGATACTTAAATGGTACTCAAACTCTAGGGTTATGGTACTCTAAGGACTCACAAATTGATTTATTAGGATATTCAGATGCTGATTTTGCTGGATGTAAATTAGATAGAAAAAGCACAAGTGGAACTTGCCAATTTCTTGGAGTTAACCTAATCTCATGGTTTAGCAAGAAACAAAATTCGGTGGCACTGTCTACGGCTGAGGTCGAATACATTGCAGCCGGAAGTTGTTGTGCTCAAATCTTGTGGATTAAGCAACAACTCGAAGATTTTGGAATCAAACTTAATGAAACACCAATAAGATGTGACAACACAAGTGCCATAAATCTATCTAAAAATCCAATTCAACACTCAAGATCCAAACATATTGAAATAAGACATCATTTCATAAGAGAACATGTTCAAAACAAAAATATAATTCTTGAATATGTTTACACTGAAAATCAATTAGCTGATATCTTTACAAAGGCCCTTAGTGAGGATAGATTCTGTAAAATTAGGAGAAATCTAGGAATTCTAGATTCATATGCCTAAACTTTTCTCAATTTCCAAGAATTAATCCTTAGAGCTCAATTTCCAACATCTATCCTGGTCCCAAAAGCTCAAATTTATCATTCTAAAAACTTATCATTGAGCAAAACTCTTTCTCTCAAAATTTTAATTTTTTTTGGAATTTATTCATATTTTTCCTGATTTTCTGAACTTCATGAGTCGACCCCCATGAGTCGACTCAATGGCAAACTTGTAAATCCCACCAACTTCCAACGGGCTCATTGTTTTTATATGAGTTACTGTTCGTGAGCCGACCCATCCTCTCATCTTCCTCCTTCCAAAAGCCGATTCCTTTTGCTCCAAATCCAAGGATTTATTTTGAGGCAATTCTCCCTCCTCCTCTCCACCAAAAATCGCCTCCTTAGAAAGGGATTTTTTGTGCTTTCTCGCATTGTTTGGCGCGGTTGGAACGTGCCCTAGCACTTCACCGATCTTTCCAAATCCACTTCTTTTCTCCACCAAAATCTTTCTTCACTCTCTTGTGATCCCTCCTCCACTCATTCAAGTGTTCCTCCAAGTCTTCTTGCCTGCTACTATATTGAATATGGCTCCAAAGATGAAGCTTCCCCAAAGAAGAAAGTCAATCCGTGAGCCTGAAGAAATTGTCCGAAAGAAAAGGCATGCTCAGTCTTCAACTGCTCCCACTCCAGTTTCAGTATCTGCTCAAGGTCCCTCTCAATCCTTCCTAAGCCCCAGTAAGAATCCTCTTTCTGATAGAAAAGTTGAAACCGGAAAGAATATAGATTTTCGGTTCTTTGAGAAAGAAGGTTTTACTTTTGTAAGTAAGATTAAAAACCAAGGATGGGAACTCTACTGCTCCCTTAAGGAAGTCACCTATGTTGACCTAGTTAGAGAATTCTACCAGAATCTACTTTATGGAGATGGGTCAGTGACTTCAACAGTCAAGGGAATTGATATCTGCTTGGATTCTAGGATATTGGGAGAAATACTTCAGTTGCCTAGTGAGGGTTACTCTTACATGGAACTCCCAGTAAAAGAAGAGGGGATCAGAATTATTCTAGGAGGAACTTATTCAGGAAGTTTAAACAAATTGGAAGCAAAGATTTTGTCCATTGAGATGAGAATCCTGCATCAGATGGTAACGAGCTTTTCTTTCCTAGGAGTGGTAGACATGATTTACTTTCCAACAGAGATGTATGTATCATGTTTCATGTCATCACTCAGACCCCCCTGAACCTCCCTGCACTTATGATAGAAGCCATGAGAGAGACTTTGAACAGATCCAAGGCACACTTGCCTTATGGTATGGCCCTTACTAGAGTATTTAGGAGGTTTGGAGTTAGCTGTGAGGGGGAGGCTTCTACTAAACTCTCTCATGTGGATACTTTCAACCAACACACCCTACACCGAATGGGATTTACAAAGACTGATGGTGGTTGGATCAAGGGATCTGAGGAGAGAATTGAAGAGAGAACTGAAGATAGAGCTGAAGACAGAACTGAAGACAGAGCTGAAGAAGAAGGTCCATCATCTCCTGTCCATGACTTCAGGGCAGCATCACCAAATATCCAGTTCATTCCTGAGACAGAGGCTGGCCCTTCAGAGTTTACTAGGATGCCCACACCAGTGTATCAGCCAGAGAGCAGAGCACCTCATTCAGAGTTCAGACTGGCTGACGATCAGATCGAGTATATATCACAGCGTGTGGCTTCTTTGCTGTCTAGTCAGTGGAGTAGTACTTCTTTTGCACCAAGAGCCACCTCTTCTGATCAGACCATTACTCCCCACATCTCCACCTTGTTTCAGATGATATCAGATTAGTCCATCCGGATCCAGCAGCTTGAGGACACAGTCTGGAGACTGACTGGCAGAGTTCTTGACTTGCAGGGGCAAGTCCTTGCTTTGGCCCATCCCAAGCCACAGGAGTCAACTATTGAGGTCACAGACCTCACTGCAGAGGCTGGCAGGCTCAGAGGAGCACTTGAGGGTGGATATGAGTTACTGAGGAAAGAGATCCGAAGATCGAGTGAGCATGCAACCACTCAGTTCACTGCTCTACTTCAGTCTGTTTCCAAAGCACTGAACGTATTTGATTCCATCAGACTCACCCTTTCTGTTCAGTCCTTAGCCTCTCAGCGTTCTCAGCCTCCCAGTTCATCTCGCTCTCCTGCTCGTGCCAGAGGCAGACGGGGTAGAGGACGCACTTCTGATCCATCAGCTTCTCATCTCATATCTGATGACTCCGATCCTTGACTTGTCTTGATCATTATTAGATCCTAGGTGTTAGTGTCTTGTTCTAGGATCTGTATTTTGGGGCCATGTATTGACAATTAGCTGGTTGACTTTTATAATATGAACTATGTATTGAAACAATTATGGTTTTAATGGAATCATCTTTTACTTATATTTCTACCTTTTGTAATGATGTTGATCATATTTTGGTTATATATATATTCTCCTTGTTGAAATATTGTCTTCTCTTTGTTGTTGTTTGCTGTTAATAATTGCTATATTAAGGGGGAGCAAACATCTGTGATTAACTCTAAAGGGAGAGAAATTAAAGAATGTTTCAGAAAAAGGAAGAGTTAACCATGTTTGATGATGTCAAAAAGGGGGAGAAATTAAACAAAAAATTTGAGAAATTAAACAAAAATTTGGTATGAAAAAGCAACTCATCAAAACCAAATTATGAGAAATTAATGAATGAATTGAAAATTTAAAGAACAATATCAAAAATACAATGCTAAGTACAATGCAAATAAGTAACTTTTAAATTACTTCTTTACATATGCTCTGATTTGCTTTAAAAATTTAAATATGCTCTGATATACTTCAAAATTCAAACTTGCTCTGATACATCTTTTGAAATTTTATTTACCTTGATACATCTTAAGAAATTTAACTTACTCTGATACATCCTAAAATTTTTTTTAACTTGCTCTGATACATTATAAAATTTGCTCTGATACAGTGTGAAATTTTCTCTGATACATCATAAAATTTGCTCTGATACAGTGTAAAATTTTCTCTGATACATTATAAAATTTGCTCTGATACAGTGTGAAATTTTCTCTGATACATTGAAAAATCTTTTCTGATAACATTGTAAAAATTATTTTTCTTGCTCTGATACATTGTAAAATTTATTTTTCTCTCTGGCTCTGATAAATTTTAAACTCAAAATGAGCTAATACACTTTCAAAATCAACTCTTAAACATACTTTGGCACACATAATTTTTTTTTTCTTCAAAAAGCAATTAAAGCACATAAGTATTTTTTGCTCTGATGTTAAAACTAAAATCAAATGAGAATGAAATTTTCAAAATACAGCTTAATCTGATAACAAAAATAAGTTTTCCGTTCTAACACCAAATTCACATAATCCAATGAGCATCTTTTCAAATCTTTAAGAAAATGGACAAACTATTTTTGCATATGACCATTTATGTCACATGCCAAAAGAATCATTTTTTTTTCCAAGCATATACACCTATAGTGCATTCTTTTGAAATTAATGTATTCACATAAATGCTTTTGTTCAAATGTTTTGTCATCATCAAAAAGGGGAAGATTGTTGCTCCTAGATTGATTTTGATGATTACAAAGCAGATTGAAGGGATACAAATATTTTAAATTGAAAAAGTCTTTATGCCCTTCAAGGGCAAAATCATAATTTTACTAAAATCCTGATTTGATAGTATCATTTGGTAGAACAAATGATTTGTAAACTATTGATGAAAATTTCATTATTTTTGGACTTATATTTTTGAAGTTATGAAGGTTTGAAGTGTATGAGTCGACTCATGAGTCGACTCATGGCACTATGAGCTGATTGGCACGCAAAAATTCCCCTTGGCACGCTAGTTTTCTGGCTTGGCACGATCTGTGAGTCGACTCATGAGTCGACTTCTGCTATTTTGAGCCAAGAAAATCCAGAAACTGAATCTCTGGTCTTTGCAACAGAGGTCGACTCATGAGTCGACCCCTGAAGCATGAGTCGACTCATGAGTCGACCCCTGCGACGGAAAATGTCAGCAACGGCTATTTTTTGCCCGTTTTAATTGCCTTTTATGCTTCCTAAAATTGCTCTAACGGCTCTTTATCTGCCTAAAATATTTTCTCTTATTTCTTAAGGCTATAAAAGGTTTCAAATGGTGAAAGAAATAGTAGAGATCAAACATATATACAAGAGGATCCAAAATCTACACGAGAAAGCCAGAGATCAACGAAATACCCAAAAGAAAAAGAGAGAGGATCCACAATATACACGAGAGATTGTGAAAAAGAAAAGCAAGAGCATTCAAAGAGAGGATTTTTCAAGCCTATTGTTCAACCTTGATCAAGAGATCTTTCAAAGCCTTCAAGAAGTCTTCAATCAAAGATCATCTTCTTCTCAAGCATTCATTCAAGCGTTCATCCACCTTGAGAAAATCCAAAAAGGAGATTCTTCATTTGAGTAAAGTGTTTTTATTGTTATATTCGCTCATTTAAGGAGCTGTTATTGTATTAATTTGTGCTCTAAATTTTCTTACTCTTTGTGAGTATTTGTTCTTGTTTTTGGAGGGTTTCCAAAACAAGAAAAGGTTGATCCGAACCTAAAATCGGAATGTTTTGGGTTAGCTTGTACCCGAAAAACAAGTAGACTAGCTTGGGATAGCTAGTGTCGGAGTTTTCGACGATTTGTATTCGGGTTGAATACAAGTATAGTGGATTAAAATTCTCAAGTAGGAGCTTGAGGAGTGGATGTAGGTGCAAGGTTGGCACCGAACCACTATAAATCCTTGTGTTTGTGGTGTGCTTTATTGTTTCTCTTTATTTCTTTATTATATCCTTGCATTCTTACTTTAGGTAATTAATCTTGAATTAAAGTCTTTGTTCTCGTTCATCATAAGTAATTAATTAAGCCTAAAATTTTTAGAAACCCAATTCACCCCCCCTCTTGGGTTGCATAGCTGGGCAACACGACGAATATCAAAATTTGTAAGGTCTTAAAGCCAACCTCGACCTGCTGGAAGAAAGGCGGGAGGTAGCTCAGGTTCGAATGGCAGCCTACAGACAGAAAGTCACTCGCTATTACAACTCCCGGATCAAGAACAAAGTCTTTAAAGCAGGAGATCTAGTACTTCGACGAGCCACTGTCTCGCAACCTCAGGATCGAGGGAAGCTCACCCCAAACTGGGAAGGCCCGTATGAGGTCAAAGAAGTAGTCCGGCCCGGAACTTATTATCTTAAGGAGCTCGAAGGAGCCGACCTCCCGCGATCATGGAGCTCGAAAAACTTACGGATGTACTACCAATAACTTTATCTTAATTAAAAGTTGTATATCTACATGTCTTCCCCCTTTTGGCACTATCTTACATCGACAGGACAGCCCAAACAAACTGTATCAGAAGCAAGAGGGGAACCTCGACAAAGTCGAAGGCCCGATTCTCTTTAGACCGGATAGGGGGAGAGGCCCTGCAACACCCATATGTGCCCCCACAGCCCTGTTAGGGACAGGAGGAGAACCTCGCCCTAACTCAAGCAAAGTTGAAGGCCCGGTTCTCTTTAGACCAGATGGGGGGAGAGGCCCTGCAATGCCCATATGTGCCCCTACAGCCCTGTTAGGGACAGGAGGAGAACCTCGCCCTAACTCGAGCAAAGTCGAAGGCCCGGTTCTCTTTAGACCGGATGGGGGGAGAGGCCCTGCAACGCCCATATACGCCCCCACAGCCCTATTAGGGACAGAAGGAGAACCTCGCCCTAACTTGAGCAAAATCGAAGGCTCGGTTCTCTAGACCGGAGGGGGGGAGAGGTCCTGCAATGCCCATATGCACCCCCACAGCCCTGTTAGGAACATGAGGAGAACCTCGCCCTAACTCGAGCAAAGTCGAAGGCCCGGTTCTCTTTAGACCGGAAGGGGGGAAGGGCCCAGCAACGCCCATATGTACGCCTACGGTCGTGTTAGAGACAAGAGGAGGACCTTGTCCTAACCAGAGCTGAAACCTGTTACGACAGAAATAGGGAAAGGACCTCGTCCTGGCATCAATTAAAGTCTGGTCATTCAAGATCAGGAGAGAAAAAGGGGGGACCTTCCCCAGCGGCCCCTTCACAATAAGACTCCATCCAGACTCCTACGGGAGCCGGAATTCATCCCCGACTTCGGTCGTCGGTAAACTCCGTTCGGACTCCCATGGGGGTCGGACTCCGTCTCCAACCTCAATTGCGGGAAGGCTACACCTGGACTCCTACGTGAGCCGAGCTCCGCCCGCGACTTCACTTACAGGTGAACTCCGTCCGGACTCCTACGGGAGCCGGACTTCATCCCTGACCTTGATTGCAGGTAGATTTCGCCCGGATTCCCATGGAAGCCAGCCTCCATCCCCAGCTCCAGCTACGGGAAGACTCCGTCCGGACTCTTACGGGAGCCGGAACCTCATCCCCAACTTCGACCGCTGGTAAGTTCCATCCGGGAGCCAGATTTTGCCTCTGACTTCAACCGTCGGTAAACTCTGTTCAGACTCCTACGGGAGCCGGACTCCGCCCCGACTTCGCTTACGGGAGCCGAACTCCCGTAGCCCCACCAAGAACGGAGGAAGAATTCCAAACGAAAAAGAAAAAAGGAGGGGTTAAAAAGGAAGGTGATGGACCACGTCAGTGATGAATGGAAAACAAACAGCGTCGAAGACGCAGAGAACCCCATCTCAGCAAAGATTTGGGTTTTTAGCAAGGACCCCGGCTCTCAAGGAAGCTCTCAGCACGAGCCCGAGATGAGGCTTCCTCGGGGTGATGAAAGATCAGACCTCCGAGCCCGAGCCCTGATGGGGGGCGCCAAACCCGAGTGGCTCCGGACAAATCTGCGGCCATGGACGAAAAGGACGGGTCGATACGATGGCAATTGGGTGCCTCCAAATGATGCGAAGGCTGAAAAGAAGCTCGGCAAGCAACAATTCAACACATGAGCATAAGAGGTAGCAAAAATTTTCCTTCTCATATTATTCATCCAATATACATTACAGAGCCATTAGTTGAAGGAGAAGGATAACTGAAAGGCGAGCCGACGTGACCACTACCGGCAACCTATGGACGATGTCAAAAAAAAAAAAAAAAAGAAAGGGGGAGAGAAGAGAAAAGAGAGAAAGAAGAAGAGAAGTAAAGAGAAGGGAATACAACCACAGCAATGGTAAAGAAAGGAAGTTCGACAGACACCAATTCGGTGCAAAGCGTAAACGAAGTAATAAAATCTCCTTCTCATTTCTCGATGTACGTTACAAGACCCGGAGGGCCAGAAAAAAAATTACAAGACTCAAAAGGGATACACCAGGGGCTACTTCGAGTTGTAGACTTCTCTTCCCGGTTCTATCCTTTCCAGCAGCATTTTCCAGCATGTGTGACAAGCCTCTCGGCTCTCGCCCCCCACCTCATTCCGCTCCACCTCCGAAATCCCAACCCTAGGGGGAAAAGGATGGGATAGATTCCAGGGGGCAGCAAGGGCAACGGCAGCGGCGACGACGACCTGTTTCAAGAAGAACCAGAGTTACCCCGGAGACAGCGATGGTGCCGGAGATATGCGCCATCACCGGATGCTCCATGACAACCACCATCCTAGGCGTTCCGGCAAGGTCGACATGCACTATTTCCACCATCCCCGCAACAAGCTTTACTGCCCCACCGTCGACGCCAACCGCTTCTGGTCCCTCGGCCCCGATGACATCAAGGATCCCGCCACAGCCTGTAACGACAGCTCCGCCCCCTTGACTGGTGTCGCCCCGTTCAGCTACTCTGAAATTCTCAGGCAGAATGCCTTCCCCGGTTGTCCCCATTATTAAACCCCTGTTGTTGAAGGAATTCTCCCTTGAGCCCCCTTTAAGGTGGCGGAAACCCTCAGTGGTAGTTCGACGATCGGAGAATTCGCAGACTGCTGTTCTCCTCCTTGTACTCTTCTTAGCCCGTGGCATCATCTGGAGATTGGCCTCCGGGGTGGAGGCCCGTGCAAGGGAACCCCGTGGAGAGACTCGGGGGACTGGAAGCAGCAGAGAGCCGGCGGAGATGGCAAAGACCAGCGCGAGGGATGTTCGGAGCTGGAAGGGGCACCGATGGAGTGGTTGAGTGGCTAAGCTCTCAGACGAAGGAAAGTTGTCATCCCTCAGGCGAAGTGAAGCCTCTGGAAGAGAGGTGGGGGCTTAAATAGGCAACGGAGCCTGGCGCAATTATGGTGGCAGGTGTCCCTAGGCCAACCAGTGCTCACTGCGTGTCCCACTCACCGCGACCTAGGATTGACCGTTCGCACACTTTCATGGCGTGACGCTTGGGATCACGCCCTGGTGGGAGTTTCGAAAAGACTCTTCGGGTCGCCCTAATCGAAAAAAGGCTCCAGCACGCATGCATTAAATGCTAAAATATCTGAGAACGATCGCGTGCGGACATCGAGAGAAGAACTTCGATTGTGATAATCTTTCTGTACTTCCTTCATTCGAAATTCGAACTCGAAAGTAGGGGGACTGGTGTTGGGTATAAAATACCCCTCGATCGAAGTTCGTGGCGGGAGTGACCCTCCGAGGATCCAACTGACTTTCGAC
>NC_026002.2:56062537-56067537 GCF_000442705.2 Elaeis guineensis | reverse complement strand
AAATAAACTGAATATCTGGTGAAGCTGCTCTGTGATCACGGAGGGGTGAGGATGGTCCTTCCTCCTCTGCTCTATCCTCAGCTCTCTCTTCCACACCTTTTGTTCAACCACCATCAGTTTTAGAAAATCCCATACGATGCAAAGTATGGCGGTTGATAGTGTCGGAGTGAGATAGCCTAGCTACTGCCTCCCCCTCAAAGCTAACTCCGAACCTCCTAAATACTAAAGTGAGAGCCATACCAAAAGGCAAGTGTGCCTTGGACCTAATCAAGGTCTCTCTCATAGCCTCAAACATCAATGTCGGGAGATTCAGGGGGGTTTGAGTAATTACATGATACATAATGCAGATGTCCCTACCAGAGAGAAGATCATGTCTACCACTTCTAGAAAAAAATAACTTAGTTACCATGTGGTGCAGCAGTCTCATCTCAATGGAAAGAATCTTTGCTTCTAATTTGTTCAGGCTTCCAGTGAAGGATCTCCCTAGGATAACATTTATTCCTTCCTCTTTAACTGGGAGTTCCATGTTTGTGTATCCCTCATAAGGTAAATGAAGTATCTCCCCCAAAAGCACAGGATCTAGGTTAATGTCTACACCCTTCACTGTGAATTTTACTGTTTCATTGCTATATCCCAAATTCAGATAAAATTTTCTAACAAGATCCACATAAGTATTTTCTTTTAGGGAGCAGTAGAATTTCCAACCTTGGTCCTTAATTTTTGATCCTATAGAGAACCCTTCCTTTTCAAAAATTCTGAAATCAATATTTTTGTCGGGCTCTACCTTCCTATCAGAGAGGGGTACCTTACTAGGGTTGATTGGAGATCGGGTTATAGCTGGAGCTGAAGCAGGAGCAGGGTTTGAAGCAGAAGTGGTTCGGTTGCTAGTCTTGTTCGGCACACACTTTCCTCCAACCTGTGAACTGATTTCCTCCTCTGTGGAAGCTTCATCTTGGGAGCCATTTGCACAGGTAGAGCTAGCAAGGAGCTTAGGAGAGCAAATGTGAGGGAGAGATGAAGGGATTTTAGTGGAAAGATAAGGATTTTGGAGAAGTGGAGTGTCGGTTTGGAGAAGATGGGTAGACGTTGTGATCCAGGTGGTGTGCCCAAGGCCCAAGGGACCAAAGCTAAGGCCAAGGTCCATCATTCATGAGGGCTTCATGGAGGCTCTAGGGCTAGTTGGGCCCTAGGTTGAAAGGCTGTGGGCTTTTCGGGTTCTTGAGGTCTAGGTTATGTGGGCCTCAAGGGACCAACTCTTTATGGGCCAGGTCTGGCCCAGGATAGGTGAGATTAGGTCAAGTCATGGGTGTTCATGGGCTTGGATTAACCTAATCTCCCATAGAGTTGGTCAAGGGAGTTTTGGGTTTGGGTCACTTGACCCTGTGTTTATATATACATACACTGTATAGGTTTGATTAAGCCAAAGAATACGAAAACCCTTTCTCCCAAGTCTCTCTCTCTCTTCTCTCTCTCTCTTCAGCTATTCTCCACACCCCAGGAGCAAGAAACCCTAGGGTTTCTTGCCGCCAGGTCCATAAAAGGTAGGAAAAGCAGGGGAGGCGCTAGGGTTTTGAGCCCCTCCCCCTTTGTGCTGCCAACCATATTTGACTCTCCCTCTCTTGCAGCCACCCAAACATCAGGTCCAGAACTTAGAATCTCTTGCTACGAGGTTGGTACAAGTTTCTCTCAGATCTGGAGTTGATCTGTGGTCGTTTGAGGCACGGGTGAGATCTCCATCAACAGATCTACAGGAAAGGCTGCAGCAGGACAGATCTATAAGGTCTGGTTCTATCTACCTTCTTCCCTATCTAGAATATCCTGATTCAAGATCTATGAATTGGAAGACCTCGGTCCAGGCCTGATCTAGTTGGGTACCAGATCTTGGATTTTTTAGAGGTGATCTTAGAGGTGTTCTTCATCTGGAACGAAAGGCTGACGAAGAAGATAGCAACCAGGCTGATTTCATCAAGGGCCTTCGATCGAGTCCAGAAGTCTCCAGATTTGTTCGTTGCTGGTTCTGCTGCACCCAAGGTCCATGGGAGGAGCCAGGATCGTGCTCCAATAGTTGGTATCAGAGCCACAGTGGTGAGGAAGCAGTTCCAAGCATGAGAAGTTAAAGATCCCAAGTGCTGAAAATTTTTAGCAAGGTACCATCAAGGTATATTCTACACTTCTTGATTTTATATTGCTTGTTTAGCTTGGATCTAGTCATGGGCAGTAATATGAAGGTCAATTTCGAGAAGTTTGATGGCAAGAAAAATTTTTCCATGTGAAAAATCTGGGTGGAGGATCTTCTGGTGCAAGCAAATCTGGATCAGGCTTTGGATGAGAAGCCTGAGGGAATGACAGATAGACAGTGGGCATCGTTGGAGAAGAAAGCATGCTTGGTGATCAGAGGATGTTTGGTGGATGCGGCATTGTATTCGGTACTGGAAGAAAAGACCCCGAAGGGCCTTTGGTCGAAGTTGCACACCATATATATGGGGAAGAATATGTGCAACAAGCTAATGCTGAAGAAGAGGTTGTACAGTCTTCGGATGCAAGAGGGATTTGATGTGATTGGCCACATTCAGAGGTTCGACCAGTTGTGCATGGAGTTGATGAATATCGAGGTGAAGCTGGATGAGGAGGACAAGTTCCTGTTGCTTTTGTATTCGCTGCCAGGATCATATGACTCTTTGGTGACTACACTGCTCTATGGCAAGGAGACTCCGGAATATGAGGACATGGTCTCGGTGCTGAGGTCTAATGAGCAAAGAGAAAAGTTGACCAGAGATCGGGCTCCCCAGGAGGGTTTGGCAGTAGGGGAGAGGACAAGTAGAGGCAGAGATAGAAGCAAGTCTAGGGGGCGGTCCAAGTCCAGGAAGGAAAAGAAAGAGATGAAATGCTTCAAGTGCAACGAGTTCGGGCACTTCAAGCGAGAATGTCCACTATGGAAGAGCAAGAAGGGAGAAAGAAGTGGCTCAGAATCAGTGAGTGCAGTTGCTGGGCAGCAGGTGGAGGATGATCTACTTGTGGTATCAGATGGTCACAGGCATTACACAGAGGAGTGGACACTAGACTCTGCGTGCTCACATCACTACACACCACACAGGTCTTGGTTTGCAACATACACCAAGACAGATAAGGGATCAGTGACTCTAGGTGATAATCATCCTTGCAAGGTGGCTGGGTAGGGACAGTCAGGGTGAGGATGTTTGATAGGATTGTGAGGACATTGACAAATGTAAAGCACATCCCAGAGCTGGAAAAGAATCTGATGTCACTAGGCTACTTGGAGCGCAGTGGATACAGCTTCAGCAGTAGGGCTAGAAGCGGAGTATTAAACATCTCCAATGGAGCTATAGTGGTGATGAGAGGCAGGAGGTTGGACAATAATCTCTATTGCATGGAGGGATCTGTGGTGATCGGAGAGTTTGATGCAGCAGTTGCAGCACAGGACCAGTAGGGGGCTTACAGGATGTGGCACTATCGCCTAGGCCACATGGGTGACAAGGAGCTGAGGGAGTTGAGCAGGAGAGGACTCATCTCTGATCTGGAGGATGGTGCTACAGGGAAGATCTATGAGCCTTGCCAGATGGGAAAGCAGAGGAGAGTTCAGTTCAACATCAGTACAACCCGCAGTGCAGCCCCTCTGGAGTTAGTACACACGGATGTGTGGGGACCAGCCCCAGTTTTAGCTAGGAATGGGGCCAGATACTTCATAACCCTGATTGATGATTTCTCAAAAAAACTCTGGATTTACTTCATGAGAGAGAAGTCTGAGGTCTTCACCAAGTTAAAAATCTAGAGAGCTGAGGTGGAGAAGGAGCAGGGGAGGAGCGTGAAGTGTCTGAGGTCAGACAATGATGGGGAGTACACCAGGAGAGAGTTCCAGGACTACTGTGAGGAGTGTGGAACCAGGAGACACTTCTCAGTTAAGGAGACTCCACAGCAGAATGGGGTGGCCGAGAGGATGAACAGAACACTTTTGGAAAAGGCATGATGCATGAGGTTGCAGGCAGGGCTTCCAAAGGCGTTCTGGGTTGACACAGTTGATGCAGCGGGTTACTTGATCAATCGGTCACCTCACATCAGGTTGGATGGCAGGCTTCTAGAGGAGGTGTGGTCTGGGAGGACAGTTGGGCTGGGCCATCTACGGGTATTTGGGTGCACGGCTTATGTGCACATTGGAGCTGGTGAGTGGAGCAAGCTAGATGCCAGATCATGCAAGACGGTGTTTCTAGACTATCCGCGAGGAGTTAAGGGATACAGGCTATGGGATCCCTTGGAAAAGAAGGTCATCATTAGTCGGGATGTGACTTTTGATGAGGAGTCAGTCCTACGGAGGCGAGCAGGCATGGAGGAGCAGCAGGAGCAGGAGGAGGTCCAGCAGGGCGCTGCTGGATAGCTTACCTCTTTGATTTTGCCTCTTGCAGGTACTACGGGAGGACATGACATTCAGGTGGAGAACCTACCTAAGGTGTCTCCACAGGTGGAGAAGACTCGGATGGATGATCGAGGTGGAGAGGTCCAGCAAGAGCGAGCTGGACTGAGGACTGATATTGGTGTTGCCCTACACAAGCCTAAGAGGACCATCAGGCAATCGGACCGATATGGCTTCGAGGAGACGCTGTCATATACCCTGATGACAGCGAATGGAGATCCATATACGTATCAGGAGGCTATTGAGAGTCAGGACAGATAGCGGTGGGTCCAGGCGATGTCCGAGGAGATGCAGTCTCTCCACCAGAATCAGACGTGGCGATTGGTGCAGTTGCCACAGGGGAAGAGGCCCATTGGCTGCAAATGGGTCTACAGTCGTAAGGAAGGGCCTTCAGAGCAGGGAGGTATCAGATTCAAGGCGAGGTTAGTGGCCAAGGGATACTCCCAGAAGGAAGGCATCGACTTCAGCGAGGTCTTCTCTCCCGTTGTCAGACATACTTCCATCAGAGTGTTGCTGAGCATTGTAGCAGCTCAGAATTTAGAGCTGGAGCAGATGGATGTCAAGATGGCATTTC
>NC_026002.2:56000037-56057537 GCF_000442705.2 Elaeis guineensis | reverse complement strand
TGTCTCCCTCCCTCTCTCTCTCCAAAACAAACATCTCGTTGGAATCATTTGTTCTCTGCTAATTGAGTGCAAGGTATATTTTAATTATTGATACTTCATTAAAGGCTAAATATTTTATTGGGTGTATGAAATATATAGATATATGACATTTCAAAAAATTTTTAATATTAAAAATATAGAGACTCTTTGATTAGGATAACCCGCACAGCTTAATTCATAAGAGGGTAGATGGTTAGACTTTAAATTTTGATTCATTGGATAAGAATTATTACTATGATATAAAAAATTATCATATTTAATAACTTTATTATTACATTATTTAGATAAAAATATTTAATAGAAAAAAATTATTCTCGAAAAGAAAGTAAATAAGTTTTTTTATCAGTATCATTTGGTGAAGTCATTTAAATATTATCAATAAAGTTGAAACTTGAGACTTATTAATTAAAATAATTTTTTAACATTCAATGATTATGTTTATATTTGTGCGAATGATAAATGATTAACTTTTAGTATTAGCTGTAGTTTGAGATGCCTAGCTATATCTTTGATTTTAATTACTATAGCACTTCTTTTTAATAGAATAGTATTGATTTGAATTTGATATTTAACACGATCTCAATTTGATATGTGTTATGGATAAGGGCTCAGTCCGACACGTGAGGTATTGTCCACTCTAGCCCATGGACCTCACAGTTTTGTCCTTCTAAAGGTACCTCACGTAGGAAGGATGATCTTCTTCTTATAAGTATGAGTCCCTCTTGACTCACAATCAATGTGGGACTATTGGTGCTCTCCACATTATTAAAACCACAATAGAGCCTCCTAATCAAGGGAGATTTCAATGTGTATAGTCCGAGGAGCCCCACAGTCAGTCAAGGTGGACCCCTATTTGGTGCACCATTGTTATGAATAAGGGCTCGATCAGACATGTGAGGTATTATTTGCTTTGATCCATGGGTCTCATAGTTTTGTCCTTCAAAAGGCACCTCATATGGGAAGGATGATCTCCTCTTTATAAGTGCAAGTCTCCCTTAATTCACAACGAATGTGAGACTAATGGTGCCCTCTACATTATTAGAACTACAACAATATGCATCAGTAAAATTGATCTATACATTTGAGTGCCACTTATATTAACTCTATTTTATTGCCAATAATTAAATCAAATTACACATATCATGGATATAGAAAGTATGTATGATGACAACATGACAGCCGTCTTTAGCACACTAACTACTTTTGTAGGGGGAGAAAATAATGTGCATGATTATATTTCACTCGATGGCACTCCCAACTCATTCAACAATGATCATATAGAGAGAGCTTCTGAGGGAGAAGATTGTATTGACCAGACTCCAGACCCAAAAAATGCTGAAGGTTTAGCATTGCATAAAGATACAGTCTTTGATACTCAAGAAGAAGCAATGGAAGCCTACAACCAATATGCATATAAAAAAGATTTTGATATTCGGAAAGAATTATTTTATCGATCCTCCAAGAGTAAGGAGATCAGCAGACAAGAATTTACATGTTGTAAAGAAGGGATATATAAGCCAAAAATCAATATGCCAGTTGATGGATAAGATCATGCAGCCCCATAACACCACATAAGGAAGGACAAAGCATTCGCACTGAATGTAAAATAAAAATATGCATTAGAAAGTGTTGGTGGAATTTTGCACAGACCGATTACATGAAAAGGCCCAAAGCCCAAGATGACCGTGCTTAACATATCCACCTATTGGAGCCTATCGTCGACTCATATTCAGCCACGACTCCCATCGAGTGAGCCCTCTGCAACTGCCTGATCGACACCTCACATCCTGAGTAGACAGGTCACGATCGACCATCGCTCGATGGTGCACAATTGTAGAGATATCCTCATTGGTCGATCTTGTTTGGTCGACCAGCTTCATGCCTGTAAAAAGATTCCTGTCCTGGATGTCCCTATCCAATAGTGCCTTGGGGCAACCGACCTCTAGTCATCGCCGACTCTTGATCATCACTGATAATATTTAGTTGGCAATCTCATTCAAAATACAATGCCTGTTAGGCAACAGCTGTCTCGGGATCGATAAGGCAACCACAGTCACCGTATCCTAAAAATCTCGAGCGATAATCTCATGCCCTACGAATTATGCCCTGGTCATCTGAGATTTTCCAACCACTTGCCAACTGAAGCTTCAATTCTCTGCTATAAAGAAGACTCAAAGAGGACCCTTGAAGAAGGTATGCCATCATTTTGCCTCTCACACTCTTCCTTCTTTTGAATGAGAGTTCTGACTTGAGTGTTAGAGGATCCTCACTGGAGCCATCTCCGGTTAGAATTTTTATGCAGATCGCACCCCCTGGAGGCCAATCTTGCTGTCGACTCCAGCATTCGAGCACCAGATAAATTCTTGCACCAATAGATTGACGCTAAAGGAAGGATCCTAACCCATTTGAAGGAGCGCAAATCGAGAGCAGTGAGATAACATGCCATCAAAAAGAGTTTCATCCTAATGCACCAATGTCTCTACCTCTTGATCGATGGAGAGCCAAATCAACAACCAGGTGCAATCATCGATGATGGAGACTCCTTTGCCAGCCCAGCCTGCATTGGTCATGGTGGACCAATTCAACCTACTCTTCTAGTAGGTTCAAACTTTGACGACTACCATTCAGAGGGTCCAAATTATCCTTGCACCTCCACCGATGGTGCCAAAGCTTGATCAGGCTATCCTTGCACCCCCTTTGATGGTGACACCACCAAATCTAGCTTCATAGCCACCACCACTACTAGAATAGCTGCAGACACCTCCACAGAGTCTGGAGAGGAGTCAGACCCACCAGAGCAGCTTCAGGTCTCAGGAACTAGAAAGGCGGTGATCTTTGAGTCCCCTATCAAGGTATGATTCAACCCTTGATTGTCGATCTCTCCAACATTTTGAGGCTTGCACCATCTGAGATTTTGCTATTAAGAGGTAGTTTTGGGAGATTGATGAGTGGATCAATGCGATCCATAATACCCCCTCGATGCCCTACAACCGATCAACAGTGACCCACCCTTTGCTCTGAGGATTGTGTAGGAACCGCTCCCTCAATACTTTAAGGCTCCACAGTTTGAGACCTATGACGGAACCACTGACCCCATCGACCATCTCGAAACTTTTAGGATGGCGATGTTCCTCTATGGAGCGACTGATGCCATCTTTTATCGAGCTTTCGCCACTACTCTAAAGGGATGGCTCGACACTAGTATTCCAGCTTGAAGTCAGCTTCGATCTATTCTTTTGAAGAGTTGAGCTGATCTTTCATTGATCACTTCGTCAGTAGCTAACGACAGCAAAAACGATCTGACCACCTTCATACCATCAAGCAAAATGAAGGGGAGCCAATCCAAGCCTTTGTAAGCCACTTTAACGTGGCAATGCTGGAGGTCTATGACCTTGCATTTCAGATCCCCATTCTAGAAATAAAAAAATGGGGCCCCTTCTCAAAACCACCAATCCTAGAGTCCTCAGAGAAGGGATCGGCACACCTCACCCCCAAGGAGATATACAAACTACACTCTGTTGAACACACCGAGGACTCAGGTACTAATGGAAATAAGGGGATAGCTCCTGGAGCTGAGAAGGCTTCGGATGTTCCCAAATAGGATGAATCTAAATAAATATTGTCTGTACCACCATGACCACGGCTATGACACAGAGGAGTGTATTCAACTCCAAGATGAGATTGAAGATTTTATCAGACATGGTCGCTTCGATCGATTTATACTTTGAAGGCGAGAGCTGAAGCGACAAGAAAGATGGTGGTGGAGATCTCCTCGATCGATAGAGCAGCTACAATAGGCATGGCCGCAGGAAGACCAACCCCTAGTCAGCATAATCAATGCCATTACTGAGGGGCATGGAGCTAGAGGACTCGACAAAGACGAAGAGACAACAAAGTGGTAGAGGATTGGGGAGCTGATAATCTTTATCGAGGAAGATGCCCAAAGAATCCAGTTTTCACACAATGACGTGGTTGTTATAACTTTAAATATTATAAATTATGATGTACGTCGCATCTTAATCGAGAATGAAAGCTCTATCGATGTCTTATTTTGTGATGCTTTCTCGAAGATGGGAGTATCAAATGACTGACTGGGGAGGATGAACTTCCCACTTATCGAATTTATCAGAGACTCTATCCCCATCGAAGGAGTCATCACCTTACCTATAAAGATCAGTCGATTCTCCATCCCGTCCACTGCCTAGGTTGACTTTCTGGTCATTCGAGCACCCTCGACCTACAATGCTATCCTCGATCGGCCAGGCGTAAATGTGTTTTGAGCTATCATGTCCACATATCACCTAAAGATGAAGTTTTTGACAGTGAATGGAGTCAGAGAAATCTTTGGAGACCAAGACCTGGTGCATTATTGTTATAGCGTCGCTCTCCAAGGAGGTCGGCCCATCGAGTCATACTCGATTGAGGGGCTGGATACCCATGATGAGTTGGTGGAGGAACATAGAAAGCCCGTCAAAGACCTCATCTCAATTCCATTGGTGGATGAAAATCTGGAGCACACAATCCAGATCGGATCAAATCTGGATCAGATAATGAAAGACCAGCTAACCTCCTTTTTGCAGGCAAACTTGGACGTCTTTGCTTGAATGCCAGTAGACATGTCGGAAATTGATCCTTCAGTAATCATGCATTGGCTAAACATGAGTCCAAACTACCACCCCTTTAAGCAAAAGAAGAGAAGTTTGCACTACAGCCATAGAAGGCGATAGTCGAGGAGGTGGACAAATTACTCCAGATAAATTTCATCAAAGAGATAACTTATCTGGAGTCGATAGCCAATGTGCTCATGGTGAAGAAGGTGAACAAAAAATGATGAATCTGTATCAACTTCATCGATTTGAATAAGATTTATCCCGAAGATAGCTATCCCCTGTCAGGGATCAATCAGCTGGTTGATGCCACATTGAACCACAAGCTCTTATCCTTCATGGATGCCTTCTTTGATTATAACCAAATTCGGATGGCACATGAAGATGATGATAAAATATCTTTTATTACTGATCGAGATCTTTTTTGTTACAGGATCATACCATTTGATCTAAAAAATATAGGTGCAACTTATCAGCACCTTATGAACAAAATCTTCAAGGATTAGATCGGACGTAATATGGAAGTATACATGGATGACATGCTCATCAAGAGCCAATCCATGAGGACCCATATTAATGATCTCGAAGAAGCCTTTGCCATCCTATGAAGTACAAGATGAAGCTGAACCCAGCCAAGTATACTTTTTGGATCACCTCTAGAAGGTTTCTAGGCTTTATGGTCTCCAACTGAGGAATAGAAGCCAATCCGAAGAAGATCAAGACTGTGCAGGAGATGTCTCCCCCTAGGACAATCAAGGAGGTACAGCACCTTACTGGGAAAGTCGTTGCCTTGAACTAGTTTGTTTCAAGATCAGCTAAGCGGTGTTTGCCCTTCTTCCAAATTCTGAAGCAATCAAAGAATTTTTAGTGGTCTGAAAAATGCCAAAAAGCTTTTGCTGATCTCAAGGACTACTTTAGCTCCGCTCCTTTGCTCAGTAAGCCTGACCTTGATGAAGAATTATATTTATACCTTGCAATTTCACCTGTTGCTATGAGCACAGTGCTATTCTAAGAGCGAAACAAAATTCAAAAACCAGTCTACTACATTAGTCGAATCCTAAGGGATGCAGAGACAAGATATTCAAAGTTGAAAAAGCTAGCTTACATACTTTTCATTATAGCTCGAAAGCTTTGACTATACTTTTAGGCTCACACCATCATCTTCCTGACTGATCAACCAATAAAAGGCATTCTCCATCAGTCCGACACATCTAGATAGATCATAAAGTGGGCAGTCAAGCTCTCAAAATTTGACATTCAATATTGGCCCCAACCATCCATCAAAACTCAAATCTTGGCTGACTTTATGGCCAAATGCACCATTTTGGATGAACTGCTGAGCAAGAAGAGGTGGAGCTGCATATCCCAACTGACAAAGGCCCTTCGAAAGCTAATGGTGATTCTTGGGCAATGTACATGGATGGCTTGTCTAACTCTACAAGATCTGAGGCAGAGCTAATCCTCATGAGTCCAGAAGGAACCATAGCTGTGTACACCTTGCACTTCAAGTTTCTGGCTATAAACAATGAAGCTGAGTATGAAGCCTTAGCCATGGGGCTCTGAATAGCCAAGGAGTTGGGAATATTGAACTTGAAGGCCTATCATGACTCACAGTTGGTCGTCGAACGCATTCAAGGCCATTATGAAGTCTGAGGGGGCAACATGATCTGATACCTCTAGAAGATCAAAGACTTGGCATCTGCATTCGACAAGTCTGAAATTCAGCAGGTGCCAAGGACAGAAAATTTGAAGGCCAACCTATTATCTGAGTTAGTGATGTCATCACCATTTGAGTTGCCTAGGATAATTCTTTTTGAGGTGATGGATTGGCTGAGCATTGAGGAGCCGATGAGCGTGTTGCAGATTGATGAGGAGCCCTCTTGGATTGATCTATTGGTTGGCTATCTTAGAGATGGAACATTGCCTGTGGATCGAAAGCAAGCTTGAAAGATCAAGTATCAGTCAGCTAATTATCTCCTTTATGAGAAAAAATTGTACAAGAGGTCTTATTCATTGTCTCTCCTAAAGTATCTATGACCATCTCACTACAAGAATCCAGACTATTAGCGATGATTGGTTGTCATCGCTAATAGTCCACATGCCGTCATTAATAACCTCACCGTCACTAATTCCATCGTAATAGTCAATCTAAAAAAAATTTGATCACTAAATATCCTTATTAACGATGAAAACTCTAGTCGTTGCTAATAAGACTATTAGCGACAGTTTTAGCAATAAAAAAATTTCATCGCTAATTATTTTTTTATTTTTAAATTAAATTTTTTAAAAAAAATTTAAAAAATATTAGTGATGGTATTTACTGTCGCTAATGCCACCTCTAATTTTTTTAGTTTTTAAATTAAATATTTTTTTAAAAAAAATATTAGCAACGATATTATCATCACTAATGCCATTGCTAATAAGTATTAACGATGGTATTTTTTATCACTAATATCATCATTAATAATTAATTTTATTATTTTTAAAAATTAATAATAATATTTTTTAAAATTTATTTTAATTAATCATAATAAATTATGGTTCCTAATACCTATTACAATTAAAATTCTAAGATAATATGATAATCAAAAATTAAAAACTAATTATATTATATTTAAAATATAAATTATACTTTTTTACAAGTAGTATCAAAGAAAAATATAATACATCAAAAAAAAAATCAGGTCTAATGCTCGTCATCGTCTGCATCCTCCTCCTCCTGCTCCTCTCCTATAATTGATGGATGAGAGTTGGATATCTCAACATCTTATGATGAAAAAAATAAAATAATATTACTAAATTTTGATACGGAGGTGTATCTTTCAATATACTCTTTTGATTCTCGAACAGATTATTCCTACACATTCCATTCAATGATATGAAGCTATGGCACCTTCAGTCCATCGATTGGATGGCTAGATTGAATTTTTAGCCCCTAGATCTTCTTTTCAGACTCAAACCTAAATATATAAAGCTTTTAAATATGAAAACTTAAAATAAGTAAAAAAGTTTAGTAATATAATTATCTGATGTGATGGCTAGGATGACGAGCCCAGTTGGTCGCATAGTTGTGAGTCCTGGAAAAGCTCCATGATCATATTGTGGATGGCATCTAGGAGGTTTTGAGGTCGCTGGCTTAGAATAACTAAAGTATTAGAGTTTACCACATGACATATGTGCCACAGAACCATGTGGACTGGCTGCATAAGAGCTCTCTCTTCTAGTGCTTCCTCCTCGATTGTGATGACTCCGATCTCAGAAAGATATGATCTATAATCTCTAAAAATAAAAATAACTATGTATCATATTGTATTAACTATGTACTAGAATAAAATAATTATGTATCATATTTATTTAATTGTATATCATAATATCTTAACTTTGTGTCACATTCATAAAAGTAACATGCATAATTTATGATTAAAGAAAAAATGAGCAATATTAGTCTAAACATAAATCAAAAAAAAGATACATGACTGTATCAATAGGATACTAGTTTGTCTAGATCTTGATGATGTATGATTTTAGTTCCCTTTCGAGCATGTACAGCTGGATGAGAATCATTTTTCTGCTGATATATTATAGATGCTAACTAATAATCTTGAATAACATCTAATCTCTCTGATGAAGGATCGACATAGATTGGCGGATCTAGGAATAGGTTTGTTGTGGTGTGTCATCTGCCGCAGATCAAGGACAATGTTACTAGAGGCATCAAGTTAATCTAGTAAAAATAAATAGATATGTTGGCAAGTGGAGCCCCAGTCCATGACTTCTTGACTTATAGGATTCTAAGAAAATTACTATTTATGGAGGGTATTTAAGGGAAGGCAAGTTCTAGTCCATAGAATACTAGTAAGTTACTGCTCTAGGGTTAATGACCTCCTAAAAGGAGAAAAAAAAATATAGGACTCCAAACATGCAGAAGAAGAGATCAATTCTCATTGCGTAAAATCTTCTGTTGTCCTCGAAAATAGCAAATAAAATCCATCAGCACCCATCAGGTTTTAGACATCATAAAGAGCCCATAGCAATCTGTAGAGCTATTTCCTTCAATATCTATTATTGGAAGAGGTGCGGATGCATCTCATCGATTTTCTACGAAAGAATGCGGATGTTTTCGCTTGGGTTCCAGCAGACATGCCGGGGATTGACACGGAAGTCATAGAGCACCGCCTGGCCGTCGATCCCAAGCATCGACCGACGAAAGAGAAAATCCAAGGTCATGCACCAGAGAGGCAGAAAGCGATAGCCGAGGAAGTGGACAAACTCCTGAAAGTCAGATTCATTAGGGAAGTCAATTATCCTGACTAGATTTCCAACGTTGTCCTAGTCAAAAAGGCAAACGACAAGTGGAGGATGTGCATAGACTTCAAAAAGCTGAATAAAGCCTGCCCAAAGGACACTACCCTCTGCCCAGAATTGATCAACTGGTGGACGCGACCTCGGGCCATGAGCTCCTCGCCTTTATGAATGCATTCTCTGACTATAATCAAATCAGGATGGCGCCAGAAGACGAAGAAAAGACTGCTTTCATTACTAACCGTGGCCTTTACTGTTACAGGGTCATGCCTTTCGGCCTCAAAAATACAGGCGCAACCTACCAACGACTGGTGAACAAAATCTTCAAGGAACAGATCGGCCGCAATATGGAGGTCTACGTGGATGATATGCTCGTGAAAAGTAAATCTTCCATGAACCACGTCGCCGACCTCGAGGAGGCCTTCGACGCCCTCTAGAAATATAAGATGAAGCTGAACCCGACTAAATGTACTTTCGGAGTGACCTCGGGGAAGTTCCTGGGTTTTATGGTATCGGGATGCGGAATCAAAGCCAACCCAGAGAAAATTCAAGCCATCCAGGAGATGGCCATCCCGAAGTCGATAAAAGAGGTTCAGTACCTTACAGGGAGGGTAGCAGCCCTGAATCGCTTCATCGTGAGGTCGGCCGAATGATGCTTACCCTTCTTCCAAACCCTCAAGCGATCGAAGAACTTCTGTTGGACCCCTGAGTGCCAACAGGCATTCGAAGAACTAAGGAGCTACCTCGGCTCACCTCCGCTATTGGCGAAGCCAGAGCCTGGAGAGGAACTGTTTTTATACCTAGCGGTCTCTCCCATGGCTCTCGCGGCAGTCCTTGTCAAGGAAGAAGCAAAAGTCCAACGGCCGATCTACTACGTTAGTCGCACATTGAGAGACACCGAGACCAGATATACTAAATTAGAAAAACTGACTTACGCCCTGTTGATTGCAGCTCGGAGGCTCCGACCCTACTTTCAAGGGCACACCGTAACGCTGCTGACCGACCAACCGATCAAGACGATCCTACACCGGGCGGATACCTCCGGGAGGATGGCAAAATGGGTGATCGAGCTCACAGAATTCGACATCAACTATCGACCCAGGCCAGTAGTGAAGGCCCAGATATTGACAGATTTCATAGTAGAGTGTACTATTCCAGAGGAGGCCGAACCTGAACAAGGTGAAATTGACGGCCTGGAGTCCCGACCAAACTTCCCCAAAGAAGAAGTAGATCCCTCTGGTTGCTTTTGGACCCTCTACATGGACGGATCTTCCAACATGTCAGGCACAGGCGCGGGCCTGATCTTGATCAGTCCAGAGGGAATCGTCGCGGAGTACGCTCTGCGCTTCGAGTTTCCCGCAACAAACAATGGAGCAGAATATGAAGCTCTGATCGCAGGACTGAAGATCGCCAAAGAGCTGAGAGTAGATCGGTTCCAAGTCCACAGCGACTCCCAACTAGTAGTGGGACAAGTCAACGGAAACTACAAAGCACGGGAGGACAGCATGACTAAGTATCTTGAAAAGGTAAAGGAGCTCGTCCCTGCCTTCAGTAGCTTCAACGTCAGGTAGATTCTAAGGATGGAAAATACTAGGGCCGACCTTCTCTCCAAGCTGGCAACACTGTCTCCGGTCGAATTGCCCAAGGGTGTTCTCTTTGAAGTTCTAAAGTGCCCGAGTACGGAAGAATCGTGGCCCGTGATGGAAATTGACCACGAGCCCAGCTGGATTGACCCACTGATAACATATCTTAGAGACGGGATTCTCCCTCAGGATGCAAAAGAAGCTCGGAAGCTCAAAAATCAAGCCTTCCGATACATCCTTTATGAGGGTAAGTTGTACAAGAGATCATACTCTTTGTCCCTTTTAAAATGTCTCCGACCTTCGGAAGCTGACTACGTCTTGTGGGAGGTGCATGAAGGAATCTACGGAAGCCATCTGGGGGCTAGATCTTTATCCCATAAGTTGCTCCGCCAAGGATATTACTGACTGACGATGCATCATGACTCGCTTGAATACATCAGAAAGTATGACCGATGTCAGAGATATGCCAACATCCAGAGACAGCCCGCCACCGAGCTTACACCCTTGAGTGCCCCATGGCCTTTTACGCAATGGGGGATGGACATCCTTGGACCCTTTCCCGTGGCATCGGGGCAGAGGAAGTTCCTCCTGGTAGCGATTGACTACTTCACCAAGTGGGTCGAAGCCGAACCACTGGCGAAAATCACAGAAGCTAAAGTGCAAGATTTCGTCTGGAAGTCAATCGTTTGCAGGTTCGGTCTGCCAAGAACCCTAATCACTGATAATGGATGGCAGTTCGCGGGAGCAAGATTCATCGAATCCTATGAAGATCTAAATATATATCACAACTTCACATCAGTAGCCCATCCTCAGGCGAACGGCGAAGCTGAAGTGACCAACAGAACCCTGCTGCAAGGGATCAAGATAAGGCTCGAAAAGGCGAAGGGAACTTGGGCAGACGAACTTTATCATGTGTTGTGGACGTATCGAACTACCCAAAGACTGCCCACGGGGGAGACCCCCTTTGCTTTAGCCTTCAGAACGAAGGCTGTTATCCCAATTGAGCTTAAACTCCCATCGGTGCGAGTCGTGGCATTCAACGAACATCACAATTCGTAAGGTCTTAAAGCCAACCTCGACTTACTGAAAGAAAAATGGAAGGTAGCTCAAGTTCGGATGGCAGCCTACAGACAGAAAGTCGCCCGCTATTACAATTCCCGGGTCAGAAATAAAGTCTTTAGAGCAGGAGATCTAGTGCTTCAACGAGCTGCTGTCTTGCAACCTCAGGATCGAGGAAAGTTCGCCCCAAACTGGGAAGGCCCATATGAAGTCAAAGGAGTAGTCTGGCCCGGAACTTATTACCTCAAGGAGCTCGGAGGAGCAGACCTCCCGCGACCATGGAGCTCGAAAAATTTACGAATGTATTACCGATAACTTTATTTTAAATAAAAGTTGCATATCTACATGTCTCCTCTCTTGGCACAAGCCTATATCGACAGGACAGTCAAAACAAACCATGTCAGAAGCGGGAGGAGAACTTCATCTCGACAAAGTCAAAGGCTCGGTTCTCTTTAGATCGGATGGGGGGAGAGGCCAAGCAACGCCCATATGTGCCCCCACAGCCCTGTTAGGGACAGGAGGAGAACCTCGCCCGAACTTGAGCAAAATCGAAGGCCCGGTTCTCTTTAGACTGGATGGGGGGAGAGGCCAAGCAACGCCCATATGTGCCCCCACAGCCCTGTTAGGGACAGGAGGAGAACCTCGTCCTAACTTGAGCAAAGTTGAAGGCCTGATTCTCTTTAGACCGGATGGGGGGAGAGGCCCTGCAACATCCATATGTGCCCCCACAGCCCTATTAGGGACAGGAGGAGAACCTCGCCCTAACTTGAGCAAAGTCGAAGGCCCGATTCTTTTTAGATCGGATGGGGGGAGAGGCCCTGCAACGCCCATATGTGCCCCCACAGCCATGTTAAGAACAGGAGGAGAACCTCATCCTAACATGAGCAAAGTCGAAGGCCCGGTTACACCTAGACCGGATGGGGGGAAAGGCCCAGCAGCGCCCATATGTGCCCCTACAGCCACGTTAGGGACAGGAGGAGAACCTCATCCTAACCAGAGCTGAAACCTGTTACGACAGAAATAGGAGAAGAACCTCGCCCCGACACCAATTAAGGTCTGGTCATTCAAGACCAGATGGGAAAAAGGGGACCTTCCCAGCGGCCCCTTTGCAAGAAGACTTCGTCCGGACTCCTACGGGAGCCGGACTTCACCCTTGACTTTGATCGCAAGAAGACTTCTCCCAGACTCCTACGGGAGCCGGACCTCATCCCCAACTCTGGTTGCAGGAAGACTCTGCCTGGACTCCTACGGGAGCCGGACTCCCGCAACCCCACCAAGAGCAGAGGAAAAAATTCCACTCGAAAAAGAAAAAGGGGAAAGGGGAGAGGAGTTAAAAAGGAAAGAAATGGACTACGTCAGCGACGAATGAAAAACAAACAGCATCAAAGATGCAGAGAACCTCGTCTCAGCAGGGATTGGGGATCTTATCAAGAACCCCAACTTTCTCTCAATGCAAGTCTGAGATAAGACGACTTCCTCAGGGTGACGAGAAGCTCAGACCTCCAAGCTCGAGCCCTGATGGGGGGTGCCAGACTCGAGCGGCTCCAGGCAAATCTGTGGTCATGGACGAAAGGATGGGTCGATGAGATGGCAATCAGGTACCTTCGAACAATGCAAAGGCCGAAAAAAGCTCAGCAAGCGACAATTCAACACATGAGTAAAAGAGGTAGCAGAGAATTCCCTTCTCATATTATTTATTAAATATGCATTATAGAGCCATTAAGGTTGAAGAAGAAGGATAACTGAAAAGGCGAGCCGATGTGGCAACAACCAGTAACCACCGGACGACATCAAAAAAAAAAAAAAAGAAAGAGAGAGAAGGGAATACAACAATAACAATGATAAAGGAAAGAAATTCGATAGGCAGCAATTCGACCCAAAGTACGGACGAAGTAATAAAATCTCCTTCTCATTTTTCAATTAACAAGATGTACGTTACAAGACCTGGAGGGCCAGAAAAAGAAGACATTACTATAAGACTCGAAAGGAATACATCGGGGACCACTTCAAGCTATCGACTTCTCTCCTCGGTTCCGTCCTTCTCAGTAGTATTTTTCAGTGCGTGTGATAAACCTCTCGGCTCTCGCCCCCCGCCTCGTTCCACTCCATCGCCGAAACCCCAACCCTAGGGGGAAAAGGATGGGATAGAATTCAGGGGGCAGCGAAGGCAACGGCAGTGGCGATGACGACCTGCATCAAGAAGAACCGGAGGTACCCCGGAGGCCGTGATGGTGCCGGAGGCATGCGCCACCACCGTGTGCTCCACAACAACCACCGTCCTAGGTACTCTGGCAAGGTCGGCATGCGCTACTTCCACCGTCCCCGCAATAATTTCTACTGCCCCACCGTCGGCGCCGACCACTTCTGATCCCTCGGCCCTGACGACGTTAAGAATCCCGCCACAGCTTGTGACAACAACTCTGCCCCCTTGACCGGTGTCACCCCGTTCAGCTACACTAAAATTCTCAGACGGAATGCCCTCACCGGTTGTCCCCGTTATTAAACCCCTGTTGTTGAAGAAATTCTCCCTCGAGCCCCCTTTAAGGCGATGGGAACCCTCAGTGACAGTTTGACAGCCGGAGAACTCGCAGGCCGCTGTTTTCCTCCTCACACTCCTCTTGGTCCGTGGCATCCTCTCGAGGTTGGCCTCTGGGGTGGGGGCCCCAGCGGGAGAACCCCTCAGAGAGGCTCGGGGGATTGAAGACGGCGGGGAGCCGGCGGGGATGGCAAAGACTGGTGCGAAGGGCGCTCGGAGTCGAAAAGGGCACCGATGGAGTGGCTGAGTGGCTAAACTCTCAGGCGAAAGAAAGATGTCGACCCTCAGGCGAAGTGAAGCCCCTGGAGGAAAGGTGGGGGCTTAAATAAGCAACGGGGCCTGGCGCAGTTATGGTGGCAGATATCCCTAGGTCAACCAGTGCCTGCCACGTGTCCCACTCACCGTGGCATAGGGCTGACCATTCGTGGACCATTATGGCGTGATGCTTAGGATTACGCCCTGGTGGGAGTTTCGAAAGGACTCTTCGGATCGCCCTAATCAAAAAAAGACTCCAGCACGTGCGCATTAAATGCCAAGATTTTTGAGGGCGATCATGTGCAGAATTCAAGGAAACAACTTCGACTGTGAAAATTTTCTGTACTTCCTTCGATCGAAACTCGAATTCAGAAGTAGGGAGACTGGTGTTGGGTGTAAAACCCCCCCAGTCGAAGTTCGTGTCAGGAGTGACCCCTCGGAGATTCTACCGGCATACGACCTACGGCGGCAGGGAGACTTCGTCCAGACTCCTACGGGAGGCAGACTTCATCTCCGACTCCAACTACAGGAAGGCTTCGTCCGGACTCTTACGGGAGCCGGACTCCGTCTCCAACTTCGACTGCAAGAAGACTTCGTCCGAGCTCCTACATGAGCCAGACTCCATCCCCGACTTCAGCAACAGGAAGGCTTCGTCCGAACTCCTACGGGAGTCGGACTCCGTCCCCAACTTCAGCAGCAGGAAGACTTCGTCCGGACTCCTATGGGAGCCAGACTTCGTCTCCGACTTCAGCAACAGGAAGGCTTCGTCCAGACTCCTACGAGAGTCGGACTCCATCCCCGACTTCAGCAGCAGGAAGACTTTGTCCGGACTCCTATGGGAGCCGGACTTCGTCTCCGACTCCAACTACAGGAAGGCTTCGTCCGGACTCCTACGGGAGCCAGACTCCGTCCCCGACTTCAGCAGCAGGAAGACTTCGTCTGAACTCCTACGGGAGCCGGACTTCGTCTCCGACTCCAACTACAGGAAGGCTTCATCCGGACTCCTACAGGAGCCAGACTCTGTCCCCGACTTCAGCAGCAGGAAGACTTTGTCCAGACTCCTATGGGAGCCGAACTTTATCTCCGACTCCAACTACAGGAAGGCTTCGTTCGGACTTCTACGGGAGCCGGACTCCGTCCCCGACTTCAGCAGCAGGAAGACTTCATTCAGACTCCTACGGGAGCCGGACTTCATCTCTGACTCCAACTACAGGAAGGCTTCGTCCGGACTCCTACGGGAGCCGAACTCCATCCCCGACTTCAGCAGCAGGAAGACTTCATCCGGACTCCTACGGGAGCCGGACTTCATCTTCGACTCCAACTACAGGAAGGCTTCGTCCGGACTCCTACGGGAGCCGGACTCCGTCCCCGACTTCAGCAGCAGGAAGACTTCGTCCAGACTCCTATGGGAGCCGGACTTCATCTCCGACTCCAACTAGAGGTAGACTTCATCCGGACTCCTACGGGAGCCAGACTCCGCCCACAACTTCAATCACAAGTAGGCTTCGTCCGGACTCCTATGGGAGTCGGACTCCATCCCCGACTTCAGCAGCAGGAAGACTTCGTCCGGACTCCTATGGGAGTCGGACTTCGTCTCCAACTTCAGCAACAGGAAGGCTTCATCCGGACTCCTACGGGAGATAGACTCCATCCCCGACTTCAGTAGTAGGAAGACTTCGTCCAGACTCCTATGGGAGCCAGACTTCATCTCCGACTTCAGCAACAGGAAGGCTTCATCCAGACTCCTACGGGAGTCGGACTCCATCCCCGACTTCAGCAGCAGGAAGACTTCGTCCGGACTTCTATGGGAGCCAGACTTTGTCTTCGACTCCAACTACAGGAAGGCTTCATCCGAGCTCCTACGGGAGCCGGACTCCGTCCCTGACTTCAGCAACAGGAAGGCTTCATTCAGACTCCTACGGGAGCCGGACTTCATCTCCGACTTCAGCAACAGGAAGACTTCGTCTGGACTCCTATGGGAGCCGAACTTTGTCTCTGACTTCAGCTACAGGTAGGCTTTGTCCGGGCTCCCACGGGAGCCGGACTTTCGCCCTGAACTCCTGCTGAAGGTCTCGACTGAGATTCCTCGATAAATGATCCCCATCCGGGCTTCTATGGAAATCAGACTCCAACCGAACTTCGATCGACAAGTCTGGACCCTCTGGCAGGCCGCAGTAACGGCCACGACTCTGCTCCACTCATTGCGGTGGATCCTACGTGGCTCCATCACTCCCTGGCAGGCCACAGTAATGGCCATGACTCTGCTCCACTCCCTGCGGTGGATCCTACACAGCTACATCACTCTCTGGCAGGCCGCAGTAACGGCCATGATTCTGCTCCACTTCCTGTGACGAATCCTGTGCAGTTCCACCACTCCCTGACGAGTCGCGACAACAGATGCCGCTCCACTCCCCGCAACTGATTCCACGTGGCGAGCCATGGTGACAGTCACGACTCCACCCCATTACTCTTCATGATAAATTCCTCCTGACCCTGTACGGCCCACGATGAGGCGATCATAAACAGTCGCTATCAATCCTTTGCTCCCCCCGTCTATAAAAGGGGGACCCCATATACGTTATTCTCTAAGCTCTATTTTCTACCCCAAAACTCTGCTAAAATTTTCGTTCGAGTGCTCCATTCTTGTTGAGGCAGAAAACTGACTTGAGCATCGGAGGGTCTTGTCGAAGCAACCCCACCTCCGGTTTAGACTTCTTTTGCAGGTCCCGACGGCGACCGTGACTCCCTCGACTCCAGCTTTCCCGGTGCAGGTGGATTTTTGCACCAACAATCATATTATAGTATATAGAAAAATCAGATCTAACCTTAATCGATGTTCTACATCATTCTAGGATAACCATTCAGCATAACAGGGGTTATGCCAGGACAACCTTATTTCAGAATGATGTGATTATCTTATTAACCTTTAGATCTAATTTTTATAAATCAGATATCAAATTTGAGGAGATTTCATATTTGTATCAGAAACTATGCAATGATACCACTGTTCGAATACTCGCTATGGTTTCGTACGTGTAGTTCAAAATTTTTTCTAGACATCTACGCAGTAGAAATAAATAAATTAAAATAATTTTAATTTATTCACATATCAGATTAGATCTGAAAATCATAGTATGAATCTTGATACGAACAAGTATCCATGATCTAAAATCTGAAACAAAAATAATCGTTAGTAAAAATAAAATAGAGATCAGATCTCCATACCTCAGATCCTACGGATGTCTCAGATTTTGATCATAGCCGTGCACGCGCTCGACCTCTGCTGGTATCCACACAAAGCCGTCTAATCAAAGCATCAAGATTACCAATGTGCTAGGACCTTGCAGATCTCGCTCCTCATTCTTGGATCTAGATTTTTTCTTCTAGATCTTGAAGAAGGAGATCACTGTGCGAACTCTTTCGCGCAGATCTAATGGGATCTGAACCAGATCACTATGAAGAGAAGAAAAACCTTTTTTTTCTCTTCTTCTCTTTCTTTTCTCTCTTAGATCTGATCTCTATCAGATTTGGATATTGGGATGTAAGAAAGAAAGGAGATGGAGGCATTAGGAGAGGAAGTTGGCGGTAAGAAAGAAAGGTCTCACATATCATGCACGCTACCGTTCTCCTCTTAAATTTTTTGTCGCACAACTTCAAATCCATGTGACACCCCTTAGAGATAAGATCAAATCTTATCCAAATAGGAAATATATGGCATGTAATAAAGGAATGATATAAGTGGTGTGCCAAAAGAAATCGGGAAGATCTTTCACGCACAAAAACAGTGCGCATCCTCTTTCTCTAATTTTTTTATCACATAAAAAAATATTTTTATGCTCTAATTTGAGAGATTTCTATCTTATTTTAAATCAAATTCAAATAAAAAAAATTGAATGAAAAAGACTTCTAGATAAGGTGGGGCACCAACTATTGGCACCCCTTCTCCTTTCACGCATGTGAAGAAAGATGGACAAAAAAAATAGCATCCTACTTCTCTTTTTGGCATGATTTTTGGAGAAAGAGTCTCAAAAAACTTGGGCACTCTGAGTTATGGTTCATCTAATTCAAATAAAGCCTCAATCGGATTCAAATCGAATCCAAAATGAGCCAAATTCGAAAAGGCTGTCAAGCCTGATCCAATCAGGCTTGAAATCTAAATCTAATTTTGATAATTAAATCCAATTAATATTAAATTAAATTAAATTAAATTTAAATTAATTAAAACTTAATTTATAATTTAATCAGCTTCAAAAAAATTACAACACTTGCAATTAAGTCCCTGCGCTAATAATTAGCAGCTATCAAAACTGTAACGCTTACAAATTAGCAGTTTTTAAAATTTAAACTATCAATCCGATTGATAATTTATATATGATCCAAATCATTGATCAAGTCATTCTCTTTTTGTTTGTGACCCCTCAGGTTCTATTCTGTTTGGTAGTGAGATATACCATGATCTTTATCACAGTATCATCGAAACTCTTTTCGATGGGATGAAACGATTCCATCTCACCTCAACAAAGATCATTGATCTAAAAATGATCTTAGTGAGTTATCACGATCTACTAGTGACATCTAGAAATATGTAGTGACAATCCAGCAGAACAAAAAAATGAACCCCTAGGTGCAGTTATCGTATGTACAATCTCTCTATCGAGAGTCCCGACTTGATGGAGGTCATGGAGAGCTCGTCAAATCCTATCGTCAGTCATATGCTAGATTGACTCGACTCGAGTTTATTTATGAATTTCATAAATTTTTTTTTTCAGTATTCACACTTACTTTGGTCAGAGATTTTTTGAACTCAATCTTATGAATTGCATAGGACTTTTTTTTTTCTACTAAGATCAATAGATTCCATCTAGGTGATCTTACTCCAAACAACGAACCTGAACCTACATAGCCAACATACACAGTAAGGACCCATATGGCTAGGGATCAAGAGAATGTACAGTCAAACTATGTAGCCTCACTACGAATAGCCAACATGCCACAGGTCAAAGGATCAATCACACCACTACAGTATCGAAAAAATCACTGACGAGTGAGTAGACATCCAAATAGTTTCTCGTATTGGTCATGCTCAGTGTAAGTTGTTCTCTAACAACCACTTGCACTCTCATCTCAGTGTTTCTATACCACAGACTCGAGACTCATCTGCCCTAAAGGGAGGTGATTCATGCGCTGATCTCGAATGGATTGATCACTGTCCTCTGTGATGATCTTTCGATCGAATGTATTTAAAAATTAATCACTAATGATGTATGTCTCAAATTCTCAACACTTTAAGAATATCTAAAATTATCTTTGTTAATTTTTAGGATAAATCATGGATACATAAACATGATTGGTTATTAAGACTGCCTAACAAGTACAAGATATATCTTAAAGAAAAGTATGTGTCAGTCAAAATTGGCTTCTAGGATACACATCCAATAGATAGATACTATGATTTCTTGATCCAGGATGGTGATCCTATTGAACTCGATGAGAACAATAAAGATCTGATCACCTATATGTTGGGATGCGCAGGGGTTTCATGCATGTATTTCAAAAACTTTTCAGTGAAAGAATATTAGATTAAACTATTTAATCTATAAGTACATACATAAGATCTGATCTTAAAACTTCTACAAATAGATCGATGACATGAATTTATATGCATAAAAATCTGAATCTAAAATAACAAGCATGTGAACCAAAAATTATATTTAGTAATAGATCTAATCTACCACTTCTAAGATTCTGAACCCAATATCTGAGCGTGGATAGTCGAACTCCATGATCGAGAATATAGTATGAAAGTTCTCTCTGATTACTCATAGCTGCATAAGCATCTAACCTCTACGGATGGTCCACATAAAGCCCCTCGAACCAATCAGTCCTCCATGGGAGTGCTAGCTCGCGCAATTGACTTCTGATGGCAGATCTGACTTGATCTCCTTCTTCGATTGCTTCAAACCTTTTCGATGTCGAAGATGGATTAGATGAAGATACTGGATTGTGGAGAAAAATCAGAGAAAGACTCTCTTCTCTTTGATTTTTTCCTCACCTAAAAAATCTAAAACAGTTCTAGGTCTCTCACCTGAGAGGAGAATGGTCTCCTCCTTTGTTCATGCCAAGGAAGAATGAAATCCACTCAAAGCTCATATCCCAAAGAAGGATTTTCACCCTACTTTCTCTCTAGCATCTCATGATGAAAAGCTCTCTTCTTTTGGTGCACAAAATTGTGGCCCTTTTATGATTGTCATACAAACCAGATAAGACAAGATAAGGGCTGGAGTTTGTTTAATTCAAATCATTTTAAATTTTAATTTAACTCTAATTTTTTTTTACCCTTATCCAACATAAAGAGAAACTTACCAAAGAAAATTGAGCATAAAAATCAATTGAAAAGACTTTTTTTTCTTTTACATAATGGGTACCTTCAAAAACTGTCGATGTGTGGAATGATATGGATAAGATTTTAAGTTAAAATTCAAACCAATTTGAATTTAAATCAAAACCAACCAAATCATATCCTTAATGGGCGACAAAAGTAGGATTATTTTTTGATTTTCTCATATACAAATTGATTTTGTGTGGTGAGAAAAGACATGAGACAATTTAGGTGGCGCAAGGGAGGGAATCCTATTCATTTGGGGCTCTAGGGTTTAACCAATTGGATTTCTTTCAAATCTAATCCAATTAAATCCAAATAAAATATGATGAACCTAATCTAATTAAACTTCTATAATCTTAATTAAATTTTATCAAATTAATAAATTAATTGAGTCATAGATCTGATCAAATTAGGATCATTTCTCCCTTATCGATTAGGTCATCCCATAACCTAATCAGACCTGACCTAATTGAATGCAATTAAATCAAACTTGATCCAAAATTTAATACTCAATCAAATTGAGCTAATTAGTGATCAATCACTAATTAATTCTTCATTAATGATAGAGTCCAAGTCTAGTGGGACTCTTCTCTAGAGTCTCCATCTAGTGGGACTCTTCAGTAGATTCTCTATCCAGTGGGACTCTTCACCAGAGTCTCCATCCACTGGAATTTTTCAGATTAGCCATGTAATTGGAGAGAAACTTCTAATGTGTGTGACCCCATAGGTTCGAACCTAAGCTGATAGCATAGGAACTGATTCTTGTACCAATCGAAGTAACCATCTAGCAATGATATCTGACATCCAGATAGATCGAATATATGCAAAGCAACACTCAAAAACCTATTTGCATATAGTTACCATATAATTCATCCCTTTGACCCTTGATGCCAGGATGACTTAGAGTTTAAACTGTCAACTCTTAACAGTACATCTATTATGTGTCTCAACCTGATAAATCCTGTGACTCCTCACAATGATTGCCCTGACCAAGGTCTTACTAAATTGAAACACAAAGCATTCTCTCCAATCTCTTAGAATGGTCAATTCCATCTTGACTCACACACCGACTTCACAAGTACTTGACTATGCCCAGAAATCTTTCGATCCTGAATTAAAAATTCAGGTAGTCCGATACCAAAGCACAGTGAGTTACTTGTAAGTCACCGTAGTGATCTCAGGTCGGAGGGACACTTATACCCATATCCTTTCAGAGTGACTCTTGACAGTAGAGTGCTCTGGAGTTGGTTACGTTTAGTGAAATATACTCCTACATTTCACCTGCATGCCATACCAGAGTCTCCACGCTCTTTGGTTAAGAGGCCAACTAACCTATATGGCACACAATGACCTACACTTGATTTGTTTATCATCTTAGTAATAGTATATCATTTAGTCGCGAACTCATTTAAAGACTGAACGATAAATCTTCTTTTATTGATTTAAAATAGTCTTAAGGACTTTCATCATAACACAGAAGTTTGATGTAGAAGATGTACAAGCTTATGATGAAAATTATCAAATAAATATTTTATTAATTAACTCATATATAATTACATCAAATAGCACAACCGTCAACAGACTGACGATTGGTTTTGGGACATATTTTTCTACAACTCTCAATTGTATTAAAGCCAATCGATACAATATCGTATACCTATCTTCATTTTATGATCTATCTCTATAGATCTTCATCCCTAGGATGTAGGCTACTTCTTCCAGATCCTTCATGGAGAATTATGACGACAGTCATACTTTTATTCCCTATAATGCAGGGACATCATTTTTGATTAAGAGAATATCATCTACATACAAAATAAGAAATATAATTACTGAACCATTAGCCTATTTATATATATAGGGTTTCTTTTCATTCTTAACGAAGCCATACGTTCTGATCACCTTATCAAAATGTATGTTCCAACTCCGAGATGCTTGCTTCAATCCATAAATAGATCTTTGAAGCTTGCACACCTTGTACTCGTCTATAGATGTGAATCCTTCAGGTTGCATCATATAAGCCATTTCTCAGAGTTGGATCTTTGTATTACATCTATATAGGTGATTGGATCCTTATTGCTCTCATTGAGCTCAACAGGATCTCCATTCCAGACCAAAAAACCTAGGTATCTATTCGACTGATGTGGTACTCTACCAGATCACCTTAAAGATATTTATATATCGAGTTTCGAATTTGATCTTATCAAATTCGATTCAGATTCAGTTACTGTTGTCGATTCTTCTACCTATCAAACTTCGTCAAGCTCAACTTTAAAGGCAGTTGTTCCTTCACTAAGAATTTTTTTTTTCAAAAATTATACCTTACTGCTGACAAATATCTTTTGTTCAATAGGGATGTAAAAGTAGTATCCCCTCATTTCTTGGAGAACTCTACAAAATTATACTTATCAGACTTAGGTCCGAGCTTGATGGTTTGTAATCATTTGACATAAGTCGGACACCCCCAGACCTTAAGGTGAGTGAGGTTCAGCCTACGTCCTGACCATATCTCATATGATATTTTACTAATTGACTTGCTTGAAATATTATTAAGCACAAAGTAGGCTATCTCAAGTGCATATCTCTAAAAGAAGATCGACAGACTTACAAACCCCATCATGGATTGAACCATGTCCAACAAGGTTTGATTCCTTCTTTCTAAGACACCATTATGCTGTGATATCCTTGGAGGAGTTCATTGTGAGAGAATCTCATTCTCTCCAAGATATGTCAGAAATTCATTGGAAAGGTATTCACCCCCTCGATCAAACCGAAGAATCTTAATATATTTTTTAGTTTATTTCTTTACTTCATTATGAAATCATTTGAATATTTCAAATAATTCGGACTTGTGTTTCATCAAGTAGACATACCCATATCTAGATAGGTCGTCTGTGAACGTAATGAAATAGCTATACCTTTCTCTGGCACTAATGTTCATAGGTCCATAAACATCACTATGTATTAGACCTAGAACTTCACTAGCTCGTTCATTTTTTTCAGTAAAAGATGACTTAGTCATCTTTTCAAAAAGATAAGACTCACAGGTCGGTAATGATTCACAATCAGTGATATTGAGGATACCCTCTTGTGCTAACCTATTTATCCTGCTTTTGTTAATATGACCAAGCTTGCAATGCCAAAGGTAGGCATCTATGACATTATCTAACTTTGGATATTTATTTGGAGTGTACATTACACTCATAGGCTATGACAATACATAGATGTCATTTCTTAATTATCCTCGTATTATTATAATATCATTCATAATGATATCACAATAATTATTCTTTATTGATAAATTATAACCATCTTTGATCAAAAGACCAACAGAGATTATATTCACCAAGAAAGATGGACAATAGTGACAATTACTTAAAATGATACTATTAGACTTAAAAAACAAGCTTGATGACTCCTAAAGCCCGGATTGAAACTTGACTTCTATCTCCTACATTTAGGAATCTCTCATTATTCTTAAATTTTCTACTAACTTGAAGTCCTTGCAATGAATTACATATGTGAACTGGACTTTCGATATCCAATACATAGGTAGTAGTGTCATATATGGAGAAATTACAAGGTATTATCATATAAGCACTTTGATTAGCCACTAATTGCTCATTTCTCTTTGGCCTATTTGGGTCATAGTCTGCTTGATTTGATTCAGTCCTAAATTTTTTAGCTAGATTGGACTCAAGACCATTATTCAACTTCCAATACTGGCTATCGAAGTTGGGTCTGATAAGGTCATCACTGTCAAACAGTGAGTGGAGCAACAAATTACTAGCCATTTCTGAAAAGAAAAGAAAATACAGACATAATTTGTATATGAATTAATCAAGCCTAAAAACATAGACTTTAGTCTAAAGGTTCTCTCATTATTTTATAGGAATTGATAGCCTCTACCTTCAATTCAAAGAATTGTCTTAATTTCTTAGCGGGTACTAGAATCCACACAGATTGCATATAGGCCTAAGTATGGCTCGACCAACCCATATGAATCTATGGATAGGTTCTAAACTAATTATTTCTTTAAATAATTTTTAGTAATTAGTTTTACCCCATACTTTATTTCAGTAGGTGATGGGCCTCCACTGAAAGTCCTGGTTAGGTCCAACCATTAATATGAATCTACTCAGTGATTCTAACTAATGAATATCAGGCTCGAGTATGGCTTAACCAATCCAACCATTCATCAGATAGTATAATAAAATCATCATATGATGAATAATAATTCCATCATTCAGAGAAACACTAGATGGATGGCGCCTGCAATGTCAATCAGAAATAATGGATCCATTATCATTCATCTTAATGGGAGGCTATGATCTAGTTATCATCATAACTAGCTCATTTTATGAACCTAATAATTTAAAAAATTTAGTTAACATAATTTATCAAAATTAAATATATAGACCAACTAATCTCAGTCCTCCCACTGACTTCACCAAGTCAGATCGGAGTGGACTAGAAACAAGCCTGTCCAACTGACAAGCCATCAATCCTCTCACTGACTTCACCAAGTCATGTCGAGGATAAAGACAAGTCAAACTAGGGGCACCTAAGTCAGTCGAACTGATTTCCTAGTAAGCATGGGTCAACCTTAATCATTAAGCAATCTGATCAAAATTTGATTCACCATATTAGTCAGATAAGTGAGATCAGTGAGAGGGATATACCATTAACTCATCATAGACTCAATTTATGTGAGTAGCTCCCAATTAATGACCACCAGTCAAGACTATCAAACTTATCTTAGATACCAATTGGTTAATCGATTTCAATTGGATCCACTTATAGATTTGGGTTCGACCGCTTAGCTCAAGATCAAAGTCTATTTGGGTCTAATCAAAGACATGGACTCGACCAACTACAACTATTGTATTAGTACTAGAAAAATTTTGATTTAATCTAATTTTTTTCTTAGTCCATTTGATCTTTGATTCTAACCCTAGATCTAATCCACTTAGGAGGACCTGATCAAGCTAACTCATAAATCTATCACCCATATTTTATACGAATGATATTAGATCTTTAATTCATAATTCTAGATCTAATAGGTTCAACTTAATTCTTAATTAAGTTTGAGGCTGTGGGTAGGGGATCAATATTTAAAAATAATTTCAAATTTTATAAAATATTTTTATAATTAATTTTATGCACAATCATTTAGATCTGAAACTTAAATCGGCTCACCTCTGGATTGAAGCTACACATGATAACTGGTCGCCTAAGTTTCATGACTTAGTTGACTCATTTATAAAGAATTATTAATCATAATTTTCAGTCTGTAACAATGAGTCAGCTCAACAAAAATTGAGTCGAGGAATCAGGATCCTGAGTCGACCCAAATAATACTGAGTTGACTCAATAGGTGAACTACAATAATTATATTAATTTTAGATCAAAAGAATTTTATATAAATAGTAATAAAATTAATTATAAATTATTTTAAAACTATTCTAAATATGTTCATGATTCTAGATTTTATTTGTAAAGATTAGATGTAGCTACTTTTCATACAATATATTATATACACAATCTTAAAATTTTGAGAAAAGTAAAGTTTTCTTTTTGCTTTCATCTGCATGGGATATAGTCACAATGGCACCTCTACACATCATAAGAAGATCTAACTGAATAAAAAAAAGAGAGATCTAATCTCTATTACCTCCTACAATCGGATGGCTTGGTGACAAATCCGATCTGATTATTTTGCTACTTAGATCATCTGATCTAAATAATTTAGATCTAATCTAAATTATTTTAGATCTAATTATTATATTTTAATCATACTAAAATTAGATAATAATCATCATAAATAAATTTTACATACTTCAAATTAAAATCAAATTTTATAAAGATCAGTACAAACTAGGACAACCTTTGCACTATAAGGGATAAACCTTACAGTAGGATAACCTTATATCAGTTTGTGCAATTAGATCTATAACTAATTTTAGATCTAAATATTATATATCAAATCTAATCTAAATTAAATTATAGATCTAAATGTATATAATATCATGTCATATCGAATTATGGCTCTACCACTGTTGAGATGCGCAGGGGTTTCATGCATGCATTTCAAAAAATTTTTAGCGAAAGAATATTAGATTAAACTATTTAATCTATAAGTACATACATAAGATCTGATCTTAAAACTTCTACAAATAGATCGATGACATGAATTTATATGCATAAAAATCTGAATCTAAAATGACAAGCATGTGAACCAAAAATAGTATTTAGTAATAGATCTAATCTACCACTTCTAAAATTCCAAATCCAATATCTTAATGTGGGTAGTCGAACTCTATAATAAAAAATATAGATCTAAAAGTCTTCTTTGGTCGCTCACAGTCGCACAAGCGTCCAGCCTCTACAGATGGTCCACACGAAGTCCCTCGAACCGATCTGCCCTCCACAGGAGTGCTAGCTCGCACAGTCGGCTTCTGATAGCAATCTGACTTGATCTCCTTCTTCGATTGTCTCGGACCTTTCTGATGTCAAAGATGGATCAGAGGAGGATGCTAGATGGTAGAAAAAAATTAGATGAAAACTCTCTTCTCTTTGATTTTTTTCTTACCAACAAAATCTAGAATAGTTCTAGGTCTCTCATCCGAGAGGAGAATGGTCTCCTCTTTTATTCATGCTAAAAAAGAATGAAACCCACCCAAAGCTCATGTCTCAAAGAAAGATTTTTGCCCTAATTTCTCTTTGATATCTCATGATAAAAAGCTCTCTTCTTTTGGCACACAAAATTATGATCTTTTTATGATTGTCGCACAAACCAGATAAGACAGAATAAGGGCTAGAGTTTGTTGCAATTCAAATTATTGGTGCAGAATTCCATCGAAGTTGGAGTTGTTGGAGTCGAGATGACCACAGCCGCCATTGGGACCTACAAGGAAAGTCTAAACCGGAGTTAAGGGTGCTCCGACAAGACCCTCTGATGCTCAAGTCAGTACTCTGCTTCAACAGAAATGGAGTGCTCGAGTGGGAATTTTAGCAGAGTTTTAAGATAGAGTTTTGAGCTTAGAGAAGAACGTATCTGGGGATCCCTTTTTATAGATGGAGTGCATAACTGATTGACAGTGACGTCTGTAACCGCCTGGTAGTGGGCTGTTCAGAGCCGCTCGAAGTTTGTTATGGAGAGTAGTGGCGTTAGGGGTCGTTCAGGGCCACGTGGAGTTTGTTACGAAGAGTGGAGTGGTGTCCATTGTCGCAACTTGCCAGAAAATGGTGGAGCCACATGAAATCCATTGTAGAGAGTGGAGCAGGGTAGTGGCCACTGTTGTGACTTGCCAGAGAGTTCGGATCTGTCAGCTGGAGCTCGGTTGGGATATCCGATGGAGCAGAATGGCTCTCTATCCTGTCGATCTAAGAGAGGCTCGGATGTTTCTGAGGGTGCTGACGAGTCTACTATTGTCGGATGCCTTTGGCGCTGATGTTGCAGGCGGGAGTCATCTGCTGTAGAAGCTCGGATGGAGACTTTCTGTTGGTGAAGTCCGGTTGCTAGGGAAGGCCGTCTGGCATTTGCCTGATGTGGAAGCTCGTCTGAAGATTATCCATCAGAGAAGTCTGATTTTATGAGGAATCTGGTGGAGGGTCGGTCGACGGTGGACCTCGGATGGCGTTGGGGAGGTTCGACAGACATTGGAGGTGATCGATCGTTGTAGAAATCTAATTGTCGAAGTTCGTCCGTCGTATGAGCTCATCCGATATCCATCCGCTATGGAAGTTCAGACGGAGTTTGATTCTTGTAGAAGGCTGAAGGGAGACTGCTTATTGTAGAAGCTCGATCGAAGATCGATTGTCGTGGGAGCTCAGAGTAGCGACCTGGCCGGTGGGTCCTGCCCCATTGTAAAAGCTCGTCTGGGATCCAGCTACGAAGAAGCTCGGCTGAAGTCTACCTATAATAGAAGTTCGGAAGAAATGTGTTTACAGTAGAGGCTCAAATAGAATTTGCTTACAGTAGAGATTCGGGGTAGACCGCCCGCTGTAGGAGTTCGGAGTAGACCACTCGTAGTAGAAGTTCGGCTCTCATCGGAGCTCGATTGGAATCCTGAAGGCAGTTGACCATCGTAGAAATTTGGATGGAGTCTGATTACTGTAGAAATCTCACCATTGGAGAAGCTCGAATATTGATGAAGTTCGAAGAATAGTTGATCACTGTAGAAGGTCGGCTAATAGTAAGGCCTAGAGAGCCTGTGGAGCGGCCCGATAGATGGATGGAGAGGCTCCTTGTTGAGAAGTCCGGAAGCTCGGACGGTCGAGGGGGTTCAGAGAGACGCCACATAAGGTCGGAAGCCGAAAAAGTCCTGGAGGGGCTGATCCTTTACAAACTTCGGTCGGGGGGTATTTTATACCCAACACCAGTCCTCCTACTTCTGAGTTCGGGTTCTGAATGAAGGAAGTACAGAGAAATTCTCATGGCCGAAGTTGCCCCTCTCGATTTCTGCACTCGGTAGTTGTCAAATATTTTGACGTTCGGCATGCTGGTTCTGGAGCCCCTTCGAAAAAGATTTTTTCTTTTTAGAATTTTCACTGGAGCGCTACCCCAGGTACAGAGTAATAATGGTTTTACCAACTGTCAGCCACCTCCAGCTACTTGCCATAGTGAGTGGGCCACGCGGCGGTTATAGAATGGTCAGAGGAGTCCTACAGTCATTATTATGCCAGACCCCGTCGCCTATTTAAACCCGCCTCCCCCCTCCGAGGATCTCACTTTGTATAGGAGTTCCTTCGGTCCCTTCTTCATTGTCGATATGGATACGGATGCGGTTTGGATGTCAGCCAAGAGTTTCAAAGCCCACAAGAGGGAAGGCGCTGCAGCTTCTGGGTTGGCGAAGAAGGCAAGGGTAGAAGAGACAAATCCGGCTGCATTTCGCCTTGATCGCCCAGAGCCCGCGTTTGTGACACATCCTTGAGCGCGAGTACTTCCCGATCCTGCAGAGGGGGGAAGCCAAAGGGGGACTGGAAGGAGAAGTCAGAAAGAAGGGAAAACCCGATCTCAAGAAGATGGTCATGCCCGCCGTCATCATGAGGCAGCGGAAGCCATGGCACAAAAAGGATGGCGTCTACATGTACTTTGAAGATAATGCTGGAGTAATTGTTAATCCAAAAGGGGGTTAGAAGAAGAAGTCAGGTACTTAAAGCAATCCTCGATGGTGGCTGAAATCGAGAGTTCGAAGTCTGATGGTACCGAGCTTCCTTGAAGCTCTTTCGCCTTGTATTCCTTTCCTTTCTTGTTTTTTCTCTCTTTGGCCTTCAAGGCTTTGTAATGTACACTTCACTAATGAAATGAAAAGAAAGTTTTTCATTACCTTGTCTATTCATGTATTAAATTGTTGTTTGCCGAACTTCTTTTGTCTTCAGTCTTGCTTGGTGTCGGCATTGTTTGTGATTTCTCGTCTATTCTTGCTTTGAGTTGTTGTTTACCGAACTTCTTTTATCTTTTATCTTGTTCGATGCCGACGTTGTTTGAAGGTTTTCGGTCATCGCCGTGTCAACTGTTCATGACCGTAGGTCTCTTCGAGGCTATTTGAGTTTGACGCTTCCTCCTAGTGCTCGAGCTTGGGGATCTAAACTTCTTGTTACTTTGAGGAAGTTGATTTCTCCTCAGCCTGTGCCGAGTTTCTTTTTAGTGGCTGAGGGTTTTTTGATAGGAGTATCCTTCCTCGTTGAGACGAGATCCCTCGGGTCTTCGATATAGTTTGTTTTTCACTTATCGCTTGGATAGTTCGTCGCTTTCTCTTTTCATCTCCCCTCTTCTTTTGTGTTTGAGTGAGGGTCTTCCCTCTACTCTTGACGAGATCGTGAGAGTGTAGAAGAGCCGTTGAGGAGGCTTTCCTCCTTGTCTGGTCTTGATCGATCGAGTCTTTGTTTGCGTCAGGATGAGGTTCTCCTCTCATTTCCGACGGTCAGTTTCAGCTCATGTTAGGATGAGGTTCTCCTTCTGTTCCTAATATGGCTATGGGGGCACGTAAGGGCCGCTGTGAGGGCCTCTTTCTCAATCTGGTCTTTAAATAACCAGGCCTTCGACTTTGCTCATGTTAGGATGAGGTTCTCCTCCTGTTCCTAACAAAGCTATGGGGGTACATAAGGGTCGTTGCAAGGGCCTCTCTGAAGGAACCAGATCTAGGATTTCAGGGTTAGATCTTGAAAATTTTTCAAGATCATATAGCGGAAGACTAAAATAAATCAAAATTTATTTTTTAAAATCAAAGAATCCTTCGATCTAATATCTTATTACATGATTATTACATAGCATTAAATCAAAAATTAAAATATATAAATATAGCATGAACTACATGTTGATCATATCAACATGTTTCTATACCACATCTAATGTATGTATTAAACAATAGATCAGATCTATTACCTTGCAAGTTAGATGCTCTAACCTCGCTGATCCAAGCTTAAGGATGATGTTGCAAGCCGCACATGCGTCCGGCCTCTAGGAGTCGTCCACACGAGCCCACGAATCTCGATCAAAAGTCCTGCTTCAGGAAATCAGCACAGTATGCTAGTACTGCGCTGATCCTTCTTTGATGGTTGATCAAGTGCCTCCTTCTTCTTGATTTGGACTCTTCCAAAGATGGAAAGTAAAAGGAGGAGTTTTAGATCTGAGACGCTCTCAGGAAACTCAAGATGGAGGGAGGAAAGATATGAAAACAAAAAACCCTAGAAGAAGACCCTCTTCTTCTTCACGTTTTTCTCTCTAGACACCCTAACTTGTGTCTTTTATATCTCCACAACTCAAAGGTCTTTCTCTCTAATTTTTGGAAAGAACAAAGTTATCTCAAATATCTATCTTCTCCTAAAATTTCATGAAGAAACTCATTTTATACAGAGAGATATGATAGAGTCCTTGTCTAGGTCAAATACCTAGTCAAGGCTTATCCAAACATGGCAAGTTAAGGGGCGCCCAACTCTTGAGCACCTCCTCCATATTTTCATGCATGGATTACCAAAAAAGGGTGCAAAATGTATATCCTAAAAGCCACGAAAATTCCAAAAGAAATTTGGATCAATTCGGTGCAAAATTGAAAGAATTTTGGATTTCTAAAACTCTATCTCATAGAATTCGAAATCCAAACTTATTCCTTTTTGATTTGATCCAAACCACCTTCCATGTAAGAAAGAAGAGAGGAAACCTTTTATGAACGTGGGAGAGACCTGGGAGAGGGCTTTTGTCGCACAAAATAAGTGGAGATTGGTGTTGAATAAGAGAGAGGGCGTGGGGAAGGCTTATGTGGCGCAAGGTGGAATCCTAGTCTTACTAGGATTCTATCTCATGACTTATTTTAATTTGGTTTCTCAAACCAAATCAAACCAAAATTAGATCAACCTAATTAAAATAGGTCTTAACCCAATTAAAAACCTAATTTAATCAGATTAAATTAGATTTAAATCTGATTTAATTTTCTAATCAAATTAGAAATTAGATTGATCCAAGTCCTAGTTGAACTAGGACTAGTTTTTTCTTGCACTTGGCTTATCCAATAAACCAATTACACTTGATCCAATCAAGCCCAAACTAAATCTAATTAAATCATATTTAATTAGACTTAATCTTAGCCCATTGGCTTAATCAAATTAAGCCAATTAGCAATCGAATTGCTAATCGATCCTCCTGCAACACTTGCTCTGGGTTAAATATCAATCGTATTGATCATTTAACCCTAGAATGATTCTTAATCATTGATCAACCATCCGATTGGATCATGAACTCTAATGTGTGTGACCTCATAGGTCCGAACCTAAGCCGGTAGCACAGGAACAAATTTCTGTATCAATCGAAGTGACCATCTAGCAATGGTATCCGACGATCGGATAGGTCGAATGTGTAGAACAACATCCTTAGAACCCATGCAGATATAGTTTTCATATAATTCATCCCCTTGACCAAAATGATCATAGGACACCCCAGAGTTCAACTGTCAACTCTGATCAGGTTGTCCACATTGTATTTCAAAATATCAAATCCATCTGATGGATTACCCTGGCCAAGATTTTGCTAAATTGAAATACAGTGACTCATTCTTCTCCAACTCTTGGAGTGGTCAATCCCATCTCGATCACACTCTGACTTCGCAAGTACTTGATTGTGCCCAGAAGCCTTCCGTCCCTAAATTAGAAATTCAGTTAGTCCAGTACCAAAACACAGTGAGTTGCTTGCAAGTCATTGAGGCGATCTCAAGTCTAAGGGACACTTATACCTATATCCCATCAGAGACATTCTTGACAGCAAAATACTCTGGAGTTGGTCACGTTCAATGATGATGTACCCTTACATCTCACCTGTATGCCATACCAGTGTCTCCACACTCCTTGGTTAAGAGGACAACCAACCCATATGGCCTACAGCGACCTATGCTCGATAGAAGCTGTCGTCCTTATTAACAGCCTATCATTTGGTCGTGAACAGTTTTAAGGACTAATCGATAAATCCTCTCTTTATCGAACTTAAATAGTTTTAAGGACTTCATCACAACAACGGAGTTCATTAGAAGATGAAAGCTTATGATGAAGATGCTAAATATATTTTATTTATTAACAAATCAATTACAATACTTGGTTGCTCAACCGTCAACAGCTTGACGATTGGCTTTTTGGGACATATTTCCCAACACTCTCTCCCCATCCGATCTTTAAGTAACTGGGCCTTCGACTTTGCTCATGTTAGGATGAGGTTTTCCTCCTGTTCCTAACATAACTGTGGGGGCACATAAGGGCCGTTGCAAGGGCCTCTCCCTCCATCCAATCTTTAAGTAATCGGGTCTTCGATTTTGCTCGTGTTAGGACGAGGTTCTCCTCCTGTTCCTAACAAGGCTGTGGGGGTACATAAGAGCCATTGCGAGGGCCTCTCCCCCCATCCGGTCTTTAAGTAATCGGGCCTTTGACTTTGCTCATATTAGGATGAGGTTCTCCTCCTATTCCTAATAAGGTTGTGGGGGCACATAAGGGCTGTTGCGAGGGCCCTCCTCCCATCTGGTCTTTAAGTAACCGGGCCTTTGACTTTGCTCATGTTAGGATGAGGTTCTCCTCCTGTTCCTAACAAGGCTGTGGGGGCACATAAGGGCCGTTGCGAGGGCCTCTCTCCCCATCCGGTCTTTAAGTAATCGGACCTTCGACTTTGCTCATGTTAGGAAGAGGTTCTCCTCTTGTTCCTAACAAGGCTGTGGGGGCATATAAGGGCCGTTGCGAGGGCCTCTCCCCCCATCCGGTCTCTAAGTAACTGGGCCTTCGATTTCGTTCATGTTAGGACAAGATTTTTCTCGGCCCGGGGAGGAGTCTGGACACGCTTGTGTCCGGAGGGAGTTCAAGAATGTGACCGAGCTTCACTCGGCCCTTTTTCAACTGCGGGCTTGCTAGAGTCCCCTGCCTGTCGCTACTTCGTGGCCTCCTTGTCCTTCATCTTGAAGGCTTCTTCTGCTTGGGCATATCCTTTAGCCTGAGCCAGTAAATCAGCAAAGTCCCTGGGATATTTCTTTTCCAGAGAAAATAAAAGATTGTTCTTTTGAAGACCGCCCTTTAGGGCGGCCATCGCGATCGATTGGTCCAAGTTTCGGACCTCCAGCGCGGCGACGTTGAAGCAGTTGACATAGGCTCAGATGGATTCCCCCTCCTTCTGCTTGATGTTGATAAGGGACTCCGAACCTCTCCGGGGATGCCGGCTGCTAACAAAATGAGCTGCAAACTGGTGGCTTATTTGATCAAAGGAGAAGATATTATCCGGCTTCAGCACTGAGTACCAGTTCCTTGCTGCTCCCTTCAAGGTAGATGGAAAAGTTCGGCACAGGATGGCGTCTAGCGCACCATGGAGCAGCATCATTGTCCGAAAGGCCTCAAGGTGGTCAACCAGATCCGAGGTCCCGTCGTAGCTTTCGAATTGGAGGAGCTTGAAGTTTGGCAGGATCGGTTCCTGCATGATCATTTGAGAGAAAGGAGGGTCAGTACAGATGTCCTCACCATAAATAGGGGGAGCGTGGCAGAGCTCTTCGATCTGCCGGTTCATCTCCTGGAGCCTTCGATCCAGGAGGTCCTCTCGATTGCGAGTCTCGAGGGTCTTCTGGTAGAGTGGAGGAAGGGATCCTCCGGGAGTGGAATCATGATCAGACTGAGGGCTCTCCACCCTCAGATTCTCCTTTTCGGAGAAGACAGGATGATTGACCCAAGTGGCCCATCCTACTACTGGATCTTGGAACTCTGACGATGCTCTTTCCAACCGCACTGATGCCTACGGCTATTGCTACTGCTGCTGCATGGCCTGCACTACTTCGGTGAGATCTCTAATCTGCTGAACCAGTAGGTCGAACTGCTCCATACTGACCGTCGTTGCCGAAGGAGGAGGAGAAGCCTAGAAAACTAGAGGTGAGGCCGGAGCCTGAGATCTGGCCACGGAGATCGTAGATTGCCTGGTGGATGCCTTTCGGGGAGGCATCAGGTGGAGATCTAGTAGGGGAAGGAGAGGAGGACATCGGAGAAGATGACTGGAGGTAGTCCCATTGAGCACTCCTTTAAGAACAAGGGTACTATGAAGACACAGGCCCCTTCCTCTAGCACCAATTCTGTTGGTGTAGAATTCTGCCAAAGCTGGAGTTGCTGGAGTCGAGATGACCGCAGCCACCATCGGGACCTACAAGGAAAGTCTAAACCGAAGTTGGGGGTGCTCCGGCAAGACCCTCCGATGCTCAAGTCAGTACTCTGCTTCAACAGAAATGGAGTGCTCGAGTGGAAATTTTAGTAGAGTTTTGAGATAGAGTTTTGAGCTTAGAGAAGAACGTATCTGGGGGTCCCTTTTTATAGATGGAGTACGTAACTGATTGACAGCGACATCTGTAACCACCTGGTAGTGGGCTGTTCAGAGCCACCCAAAGTTTGTTACGGAGAGTAGTGGCGTCAGGGGTCGTTCAGGGCCACGTGGAGTTTGTTACGGAGAGTGGAGTGGTGTCCGTTGTCGCGACTTGTCAGAGAATGGTGGAGCCACATGGAATCCATTACAGAGAGTGGAGCAAGGTAGTGGCCACTGTCGTGACTTGCTAGAGAGTTCGGATCTGTCGGCTGGAGCTCGACTGGGATATCCAATGGAGTGGAATGGCTCTCTATCCTGTCGATCTAAGAGAGGCTTGGATATTTTCGAGGCTGCTGACGAGTCTACTATTGTCAGATGCCTTTGGCGCTGATATTGCAGGCAGGAGTCATCTGCTGTAGAAGCTCGGATGGAGACTTTCTGTTGGTGAAGTCCGGTTGCTAGGGAAGGCCGTCTGGGATTTGCCTGATGTGGAAGCTCATCTGAAGATTATCCATCAGAGAAGTCCGATTTCATGAGGAATCTGGCGGAGGGTCGGCCAGTGGTGGACCTCGGATGGCATTGAGGAGGTTCGACAGACATCGGAGGTGATCGGTCATTGTAGAAATCCAGCTATCGGAGTTCGTCCATCGTAGGAGCTCATCCGATATCCGTCCGCTATGGAAGTTCGGACGGAGTTTGATTCTTGTAGAAGGCTGAAGGGAGACTGCTTATTGTAGAAGCTCGATCGAAGATCGGTTGTTGTGGGAGCTCGGAGTAGCGACCTGGCCAGTGGGTCCTGCCCCATTGTAGAAGCTCGTCTGGGATCTGGCTATGAAGAAGCTCGGCTGAAGTCTACCTGTAATAGAAGTTCAGAAGAAATATGTTTACAGTAGAGGCTCGAATGGAATTTGCTTATAGTAGGATCTGGGGTAGACTGCCCGCTGTAGGAGTTTGGAGTAGACCGCTCGTAGTAGAAGTTTGGCTCTCGTCAGAGCTCGGTTGGAATCCTGAAGGCAGTCGACCACCGTAAAAACTTGGACGGAGTCTGATTACTATAGAAATCTCGCCGTTGGAGAAGCTCGGATATTGACGAAGTCTGGAAGAAGTTCGGAGAATAGTTGATCTCTGTAGAAGGTTGGCTAACAGTGAGGCCTAGAGAGCCTATGGAGCGGCCTGGTAGATGGATGGAGAGGCTCCTTGTCGGAGAAGTCTGGAAGCTCGGATGGTCGAGGGGGTTCAGAGAGATGCCACACAAGATCGGAAGCCGAAAAAGTCCTGGAAGGGCCGGTCCTTTACAAACTTCGACCGGGGGTGTTTTATACCCAACACAAACTATTCTAAATTTTAATTTAACTCCAACTTTTTCACACCCTTATATAACTTAAAGAGGGATTTATCAAAAAACATTGGGTATACAAATCAATTGGGAAGACTTCTTTTTCTCATTGATTTATGTCACAAATTGACATAAAAAGTATCAATTAATATCTAAATTATCTAACTTTATTAAGAAATTGATACTTGTTATTATATTTTGCAGAAGAAGAGATCATCAATAGAAAGAACAAGGAAAGAGGATTCCAACGACGCAAATTTTATGCAAAACGGAGTTAAATTGATCCAGGAATTGAAGAATGAAGAAAGAAGACTCAATTGGGTCAAATCCGAGTCAAATCAGATCAAAATTGATCAAAAATCAACTGATTTGGTGATCTGATTAGCCGCCTGGTCCACAGCAACAGGCGCGTGGACCATGGACCCATCGGCACACCATAAACCCCCCTAACAACTCTCTAAAACCTCTTAGTCCCACATCGAAAGTTTTGAAAACCTTATAACCCCCAAATGCCTATAAAAAGCCCCCAAAGGCCCTTGTTTTATGTATTCTTCCTTCCGATCAAGCTTGTAACCCTAGATAATGGGGTTTTTAGCTCTCTTTTCAAGCCTCGAGCTTTGAGGTTTTTGTAATAATTTTTTTTTATATATAAAATCTTATTTTTATGCAATTTCATCTCTTTACATTATGCAATTTATTTTTCTTGCAATTAGGATAGTTTAATTTATGCAATTTAATTTTATGCAATTAGGTTAGTTTAAATTATGCAGTTTAAATTTATGCAATTAGGATAGTTTAATTTATGAAATTAGGGTAGTTTATTTTTCTGTATTTAAATTTTGCAAGTAGATTTAGATCATGTCTAGCTAAGCATCCCTTCTAGGGTTTGCGATGAAGCTAGATCATGAGTAGGGATTTTACATAGGGTTCTTTCTTTTTCTTAGGGTTTCTTTTTCTTCCTCTTTTGCCAAGAATTTTTGATGAACTAAGTTGGGTCAGAGTCCCTTCATAGTTCATGCTTGATTCAGTGCATAGGAGGAGAAAACCCTAAGGGATCCTAGTTATTACTCCCCTGTAAAGAATCTTGATGGGTTATCGTTGGGCCTTAGTCCCTTCATAATCTATGCTTGGGAAAGACAAGAGGAGTAGTCGTTAGGATCATTAAGAAAAATTCTAGGTAGAATTCCCTAATCTAGATCTAGTGGATTCAAAAACCCTAGATCTTTAGTCTTATTGTCTTTAGCAAACAACTTTCGACTTTCGATTTTTGTTAAAGCTCGCTTGAGCATAGATTTGAAAATCATTTTTAAAACCAAGTCTCTGTGGGATCGACCCGTACTCGCTGGTCGTGCTACTCTGCACACCGTGCGCTTGCGGTTTTATTTACAAATTTTAAGATTTGAACATCAAGTTTTTGGCGCCGTTGCCGGGGATTTGGCGTTTTAAATTATTTTCAAATATTTGTTCTTCGTGCGTTATAACTCTTTTTTTTTTCTTTAGGTTTCTATATTTAGTTGGTGATTGCTGGAAAACTCAGGTACACTTCTAATTTCTCTTTTATTATTTTTAGTTAATTACTTTTGCTTTTAGACCTAATCATTTGAATTTACTTAATCACAAAAAAAAATATATATAAAACAAAACAAAAGACATTTCATAATCGTGAAGTAAAATATCAAAATTAAAAAAAAAATTCTAAATTAAAATCTTTTACATTCTTGGTCATCTTGTTTATTTGTATTTGCATTTTCATAATTAATCTAAGGGCATCAACCCATTAACAAGATAAGGTGGGGATTTCATTACCCTTCCTTAGCCCAAAAACCATCTCCATCATATTGCATTACCTAGACTTTTAATCTTAAAATCAATTAGACGTCAACCTTAAGGAATTCGAGCTCAATAGGACAAGGAACCCTAAGAGTTCTACCAAGTTTGAGTTGTTTGATTAGTTGGTGTCTAGGCAAGTCCCTGAGGGTGGTTTGTTAAATTGGTTCAGTTGCTGGCCTGGCCAACTCGTTTGGTGTCTAGAAAGGCAACGATGAGTGAACCTCCCACCTCTTATACTTACCTGGCTAACTAGTTGATCAATCTCCACTTGGAAGGTTTGAAGGGTCATCTTGAAACAGTTAGGAGCTGTCTAGATTTAGGTTAACCCTAGGATAGATTGAGTTTAATTTATTGATTCACTTGTTTGAAAAAAAAAAAAAATTTAAAATTTAAATTAATTTGGTTACTTTTCTTTAGATTTAGGACTCCTTAGGATCTTCTCTTTAGAACTTTTTCTCTTTTCTTTCTTTTCCTTATACATAAAAATTTTATTAAAAAAAAAAAAAATTGTATAAACATCGAGAACCATACACCTCGTGTGTGGAGAAGAGTGTCGGGTCGTCTAGTTAGAATTGAGTCAATTCCTGTTGTTCCAATGGCTGAACCAATCCAACCCATGACCCTTAAGGATTTGTGTTATCCAGTTGGCTCCATCCAACCATCTTGTATCAGGTTGCCACAACCCACAGCTAACAATTTTGAAATCAAACCTCAAATCATAAATATGCTTCCAAAATTCACAGGATTAGAGGATGCTTATATATTTATTAGAGAATTTGAGGAGGTATGTGCAACCATGAAACTGCAATTAACAGAGGATGAGGTCAAACTTAGATTAATCAACTTTGCCCTTAAGGACAATGCTAAGAAGTGGCTTTATAGTCTGCCAAACTATTCTGTCACTACCTGGGAGGGCTTTGTGAGAATATTTTTAAAAAAGTATTTTCCCCATCATAAAACAGCTAGGATTAGGAATGAAATAAATCAATTTTACCAACTAGCTGGTGAATCATTTTGGAAGTACTTTGATCGTTTCAAGAATCTTTTAACCCAATGCCCACACCATGGAATAGAAACTTGGAGACTATGCCAGATCATCTATGAGGGGTTAGATTCAAACTCAAGAACCATGCTAGAGTCCATGTGCCAAGGCCAATTTATGGACAAAGAAACTACTGAAGCTTGGCAATTCTTAGAAGACCTAGCCGAGAAAAATTTACAGTGGGAAACAACTAGGGAACCTGATAAAGCTACACCTTCAAGAGGAGGAATGCATCAAATTCAACCAACCCTAGCATCAGAGGCCAAGATTGCAACCTTAACACGTAGATTGGAAGCCTTAGAATTACAGAGACCAGCCAATGTAAATCAAATATCTGCACCCATGTGTAAAGGGTGCAATGCACCAGACCATGTCTTAGAAGAATGTTCCTACTCGAATGAGTGTGCACAGGTGAATGCCACCTATCAAGGACCATTGAACAATCCTTATGCACCCACATATAACCCAGGTTGGAGGAATCACCCGAATTTCTCATGGTCCCAGAATCCTAATGTAGGTAATCCAAATTTCAATCAGCAAAATCTAAGGTCCAACCCAGTAATGAACAACCCGCCAGGCTTCCATGATAATGACAAAAAAATTACCTCTTTAGAGAAAAGCCTAGAAGCCATGATGAAAACACATACCAGCTTTATGCAAACTACGGGTCAACTCATAAATAATAACACCCAAGCTATAGCCCATCTGGAAATGCAAGTAAGTCAGCTGGCTTCGACCATTAGTGAACGAGAACATGGTAGGTTACCTAGCCAACCTGAGCCAAATCCTAGGAACCAAAATGGTCCACGACCCCAACAAGGAAACCAAGTTAATGGTATAAATGCCATTCATACCTTAAGATCAGGAAAGCAAATAGACAATAAGGTAGTTGCACTTGATGATATAGATGACTCATCTGCCGAGTCACCTTCTAAAACTACTACCTTTCAACCTCAAGCACCAGAAACTGAAAATTCACCTAGTCCAGTACTTAAAAGTCCTAGAGCTCCTTTTCCAAACAGACTGAAATCCAATAAATCTGAACATTTAGACAAAATTTTAGAGGTATTTAAACAAGTCCAAGTTAATATTCCTCTTTTAGATATAATCCATCAGGTTCCAACTTATGCCAAATTTTTAAAAGATCTTTGCACTAGGAAAAGGACCACTAATGTACCAAAGAAAGCATTTTTGGCTGCAAGTGTCAGTTCATACCTATCTAGCCATGTGCCAATTAAATATAAGGACCCTGGAGCTCCAACAATTTCTTATGTTATTGGAGAAACCAATATAAAAAAGGCCTTGCTAGATCTAGGAGCTAGTGCGAATATCCTTCCATATTCGGTGTATGAACAACTAGGATTAGAAAAACTTCAACCTACTGGGATCACATTACAGTTAGCCGATAGATCTCTCAGGATCCCTAAGGGAATGGTCGAGGATGTTCTGATAAAGGTTGAAAATTTCATTTTTCCTGTAGATTTTATTGTTTTAGAGACTGAGCCAGTTGCGAATCCTAAAGGACATATACCTGTCATTTTAGGAAGACCATTCTTAGCTACGGCCAATGCTGAAATCAATTGTCGAAATGGTCTAATGAAGTTATCCTTTGGGAATATGACCATTGAGCTTAATGTTTTTAACTTAGAACAGGAATCCTCTTCTCATGCTGATGTCAATGTAGTCCAAGATGGTATTTATGAATCCATTGACATTAGTGATGATGAAGTCGACCTAGAGTCTAACCCCTGGTTAATCCATGAGTCTGAGGATGTCAATGAAATACTTAAAGAAAATCAGATTAATCAGGAATCAACACTTCCTACTGAACCAATCATTGAGATGGTGAAACCATCACCTAAACCATCGATAGAGGAAGCACCCATTTTAGAACTGAAACCCCTCCCAGAACATCTCAAGTATGCATATCTAGGACCCAAAGAAACTTTGCCTGTAATTATTGCATCAGACCTAGATCCTAAGCAAGAGGAGGAGTTAGTGTCAGTTCTAAAAGCAAATCAGGAAGCAATAGGTTGGACCATAGCAGATATCAAAGGAATAAGCCCTTCTATAGTTCAACATAGAATATACTTAGAGGAAGAGGCTAAACCAACAAGAGAAGCCCAAAGAAGGCTTAATCCAGTTATGAAGGATGTAGTTAAAAAGGAGATTCTGAAACTCCTAGATAGTGGAATAATTTATCCTATTTCTGATAGCTCTTGGGTAAGCCCAGTTCAAGTAGTACCCAAGAAATCTGGGGTAACAGTGGTCCAAAATGATGCAAACGAACTTATCCCAACTAGGACCCAAACGGGATGGAGGGTCTGTATAGACTATAGAAAGTTGAATGCTGCGACAAGGAAAGATCACTTTCCTTTGCCATTTATTGATCAAATGTTGGAAAGACTAGCCGGACAAGAGTTTTACTGTTTTCTTGATGGATACTCTGGTTACAACCAGATCCCCATAGCCGCTGAAGATCAAGAAAAGACTACATTCACCTGTCCATTTGGTACTTTTGCCTATAGACGAATGCCCTTTGGACTATGTAATGCACCGGCAACCTTTCAGAGATGCATGATCAGCATGTTTTCAGATATGATAGAACGATTTCTAGAAATTTTTATGGATGACTTTTCTGTTTTTGGTCTAACCTTCTCCGAGTGTCTGAATCACCTGCAATTAGTTCTAGAACGATGTAAGGAGAAGCACCTAGTTCTCAACTGGGAAAAATGTCAGTTTATGGTCAAACAGGGAATAGTTCTTGGCCATATCATTTCTAAAAAGGGGATTGAAGTGGACAAGGCCAAAATAGATCTAATTGCAAGTCTTCCACCACCTAAATCTGTGAAAGAAATACGTTCATTTTTAGGTCATGCTGGATTCTATAGAAGGTTTATTGCCAACTTTAGCAAAGTAGCACGTCCACTGACTAATCTTTTGGCAAAGGATACCAAATTTGAATTTACTCATGAGTGCTTGGAATCCTTTGAATTTCTAAAAAATGCACTTGTATCAGCTCCAATCATTCATCCTCTTGTCTGGTCTGAACCATTTGAATTAATGTGTGATGCGTCCGATCATGTTGTGGGTGCAATCTTAGGTCAACGAATAAATAAGCTGCCTAGAGTGATATATTATGCAAGTAAAACCTTAAATGATGCGCAGCTTAACTACACCACAACTGAGAAGGAGTTTCTTGCCGTTGTCTTTGCTTTAGAGAAATTTAGATCTTATTTGGTTGGGACCCACACCATTGTTTACACCGATCACTCAGCCATTAGACATCTCCTAGCAAAGAAGGATGCCAAGGCACGTTTAATCAGATGGATTTTGCTCCTTCAAGAATTTGACCTAGAAATTAGGGACAAGAAAGGCACTGAGAACGTTGTAGCAGATCATTTGTCCCGAATTCCAGTCGCACCATCTAGTGAACCACCCATCAATGAATCTTTCCCAGATGAGCAACTCATGTCTGTGTCTACTGAACCTTGGTTTGCTGATATTGTAAATTATTTAGCCATAGATAAGATACCTTCTCATTGGACTAAGCAGGATAAATATAAATTCTTTGCCCAAGTGAAGTATTTCATTTGGGATGATCCTTATCTTTTTAAACAATGTCCTGATCAAATTATTAGAAGGTGTATCCCAGATAACGAAGTCATGAATATTTTATCTTTTTGTCATGATCAAGCATGTGGGGGTCACTTCGCGTCTAAGAAAACTGCTGCTAAGGTTCTCCAATGTGGTTTTTATTGGCCCAATTTGTTTAAGGATGCTCATGAATATTGTAAAAATTGTGCTCAATGTCAGAAAATGGGTCGAATCACCAAGCGACACATGATGCCACTCAACCCAATCTTGGTAGTTGAAGTTTTTGATGTTTGGGGAATCGATTTCATGGGACCATTTCCAAATTCCTTTGGAAATAAATATATTCTAGTAGCAGTTGATTATGTTTCAAAGTGGGTAGAAGCAATTGCATGTAGAACACCCGATAGCAAAATGGTCATTAAGTTTCTTAAAGAAAATATTCTCTCCCGTTTCGGTATTCCTAGGGCAATCATTAGTGATCGGGGAACCCATTTTTGTAACCGACCTTTTGCAACATTGATGAAAAAGTATAATGTCACCCACAAATTGACCACACCATATCATCCTCAAACTAGTGGACAAGTTGAAGTGTCAAACCGACAAATCAAACAAATTCTGGAAAAAACTGTTAGTGCCAATAGAAAGGATTGGTCTTTGAAATTAATTGATGCACTTTGGGCATACCGAACCGCTTTCAAGACCAATCTAGGAATGTCTCCTTATAGGATTGTGTTTGGTAAACCATGTCACTTGCCTATTGAGATAGAACACAAAGCCATGTGGGCCATCAAACAACTAAATACAAATTTGAACGACGCTGGAAACCATAGAAAGCTTCAGTTGAATGAATTAGAAGAACTTAGAAATGAAGCCTATGAAAATGCAAAGATATACAAGGAACGAACCAAAGCATTTCATGATCAATCAATTATGAGAAAAACTTTCAATATCGGACAAAAGGTACTCTTATATAACTCTAGATTACATCTGTTTCCAGGAAAGCTTAGGTCTAGATGGACAGGACCATTTTTAGTAAAGGAAGTCTTTTCACACGGAGCTGTTGAGATTGAAAACCCAAGTAATGGTGTTATCTTTAAAGTTAATGGTCAACGATTAAAACCATTCTTGGAATTACCTGTCAAGACTATTGAAGATGCCATGGTTCTTTATGAACCAACTTATTCTGATTAAGTTGCTTCGAGGTTTGGTCTGGCTGAAGACATAAAACTTAGCGCTTCTGGGAGGCAACCCAGCTTATTTAATTTCTAATGCTTTCTTTGTTTTCAGTTTGCTTAGGATAATTAAATTAGATAAACTCCATTGGGGACAATGTCGGTCAAGTTGGGGGGAGAGCTTGAACAAAATCAGGTGTTATCATTTCCTTTTCCTTCCACTATGAGTTATTTCTTGCATTTAATATATTATGTAAAAAAAATAAATAAATAAATATATATATATATATATATGAAATAAATTAATCTATAAAAGAAATAAGAGTAAGTTAGAAAGTATTTGCTAATGTAGTGAGTCACGGAGAAGATTAGCTGGTTAGACTCTTGGTGGCTTAGGTCATTTAAAGACTATTAGCACTTCCAATTGCACATGCACACTAACAAGGTAAAGTAGGTGTTAATTGTAAGGTCAATTAAGGATTTGAGTATTATTTAAATTAGATAATTTTCTCTACACCCCAATTGAAGAAATTTGAATTTAAGGAAAGAGCTACCTGCCTGAAATAAAATGCAAAACACAGAGTAAATGTGGATTGCCCTAAGCCTAGTAACCGGGTCTCTTCACCTAAGTCAAGTGTTGAGATTCGTGTCAAACGGTGGTGGGAAGGCCAGGATGCTCAGCAAAAAAAAAAAAAAAAAAAAAAAAAAAAAAAAAAAACAGTGTGAAAGCTACCTTAATTCTTTGTTTAATCTGGGGTGTATAGAAAATTAATCGAACTAAGTTATGAAAAATGATACAATTGGCCTGTACAAGTTAATACTGAAATACTAAGTTAGTTATCACTCACACAAGTGCTATAAAACTTTAAGTGTACTCTAAGAAAGCTTCTAAGTAGACCGACTATCGATTCTAATTCGAAGCTCATTACTTAGTAATACTAGAAAACTTTTTGAATTTCGATCTTAAATTAATTTGCAAAGGAAGGATCTTTTTGAATTATGATCTTATTTTGGTACATTGCTAAGGGACTAGCAATGATTAAGTTGGGGGGTGTGATTTATGTCACAAATTGACATAAAAAGTATCAATTAATATCTAAATTATCTAACTTTATTAAGAAATTGATACTTGTTATTATATTTTGCAGAAGAAGAGATCATCAATATAAAGAACAAGGAAAGAGAATTCCAACGACGTAAATTTTATGCAAAACGGAGTTAAATTGATCCAGGAATTGAAGAATGAAGAAAGAAGACTCAATTGGGTCAAACCCGAGTCAAATCAGATCAAAATTGATCAAAAATCAACTGATTTGGTGATCTGATTAGCCGCCTGGTCCACAGCAACAGGCGCGTGGACCATGGACCCATCGGCACACCATAAACCCCCCTAACAACTCTCTAAAACCTCTTAGTCCCACATCGAAAGTTTTGAAAACCTTATAACCCCCAAATGCCTATAAAAAGCCCCCAAAGGCCCTTGTTTTATGTATTCTTCCTTCCGATCAAGCTTGTAACCCTAGATAATGGGGTTTTTAGCTCTCTTTTCAAGCCTCGAGCTTTGAGGTTTTTGTAATAAATTTTTTTTATATATAAAATCTTATTTTTATGCAATTTCATCTCTTTACATTATGCAATTTATTTTTCTTGCAATTAGGATAGTTTAATTTATGCAATTTAATTTTATGCAATTAGGTTAGTTTAAATTATGCAGTTTAAATTTATGCAATTAGGATAGTTTAATTTATGAAATTAGGGTAGTTTATTTTTCTGTATTTAAATTTTGCAAGTAGATTTAGATCATGTCTAGCTAAGCATCCCTTCTAGGGTTTGCGATGAAGCTAGATCATGAGTAGGGATTTTATATAGGGTTCTTTCTTTTTCTTCCTCTTTTGCCAAGAATTTTTGATGAACTACAGTTGGGTCAGAGTCCCTTCATAGTTCATGCTTGATTCAGTGCATAGGAGGAGAAAACCCTAAGGGATCCTAGTTATTACTCCCCTGTAAAGAATCTTGATGGGTTATCGTTGGGCCTTAGTCCCTTCATAATCTATGCTTGGGAAAGACAAGAGGAGTAGTCGTTAGGATCATTAAGAAAAATTCTAGGTAGAATTCCCTAATCTAGATCTAGTGGATTCAAAAACCCTAGATCCTTAGTCTTATTGTCTTTAGCAAACAACTTTCGACTTTCGATTTTTGTTAAAGCTCGCTTGAGCATAGATTTGAAAATCATTTTTAAAACCAAGTCTCTGTGGGATCAACCCGTACTCGCTGGTCGTGCTACTCTGCACACCGTGCGCTTGCGGTTTTATTTACAAATTTTAAGATTTGAACATCACTCATACACAATAGGCACCTTCAAAAACTGTCGATGTGTGGAAGGATATGGATAAGATTTTAAGTTAAAATTCAAATCAATTTGAATTCAAATCAAAACCAACCAAATCCTATCCTTAATTGGTAATAAAAGAAAGATTAGTTTCTAATTTTGTCATGTACAAATTAATTTTATGTGTTGAGAAAAGATGTGAGACAATTTAGGTGGCGCAAGGGAGAGAGTCCTATTCATTTGGGGCTTTAAGATTTAACCAATTAGATTTCTTTCAAATTTAATCCAATTAAATCTAAATAAAATATAATAAATTTAATTTAATTAGAATTTTATAATTTTAATTAAATTTAATCAAATTAATAAATTAATTAAATTATAGATCCAATCAAATCAGGATCATTTCTCTCTCATTGATTAGGTCATCTCATAACCCAATCAGATCTAACTTGATTGAATCCAATTAAATCAAACTTGATCCAGAATTTAATTCTCAATTAAATTGAGCTAATTAGTGATCTAATCACTAATTAATTCTTCATTAATGATAGAATCCAAGTCTAGTGGGTCTCTTCTCTAGAGTCCCCATCCAGTGGGACTCTTTAGCAGAGTCCGCATCCAGTGGGACTCTTCACCAGAGTCTCCATCCACTAGACTCTTTAGATTAACCATGTGATTGGAGAGAAACTTTTAATATGTGTGACCCTATAGATTCGAACCTAAGTCGGTAGTATAAAAACTGATTCCTGTACCAATTGGTGTAACCATCTAGCAATGGTACCCGACATCCGAATAGGTCGAATGTATACAAAGCAACACTCAAAAACTTATTTGGATATAGTTAATATATAATTCATTCCTTTGACCCTTGATACAAGGATGACTTAGAGTTTAAACTGTCAACTCTTAACAATACAACCCTTATGTGTCTCAACCTGATAAATCCTATGACTCCTCATAAAGATTGCCCTGGCCAAGGTCTACTAAATTGAAACACAAAGAATTCTCTCCAATCTTTTGGAGTGGTCAATTCCATCTTGACTCATGTATCGACTTCACAAGTACTTGATTATCCTCAAAAACCTTTCGATCATGAATTAGAATTCAGGTAGTCCAGCACTGAAGCACAGTAAGTTGCTTGCAAGTCACCGTGGTGATCTCAGATCAGAGGGACACTTATACTCATATTCTTTCAGAATGACTCTTGACAATAGAGTACACAGAAGTTGGTCATATTCAGTGAAATGTACTCCTACATTTCACCTACATGCCATACCAGAGTCTTTACACTCCTTGGTTAAGAGGCCAACCAACCTATATGGCACACAACGACCTAAACTTGATATGTCTATCATTCTAGTAATAGCATGTCATTTGATCATGAACTTATTTAAGGACTAAATGATAAATTCTCTTTTATTGATTTAAAATAATCTCAAAGACTTTCATCATAATACAGAAGTTCGATGTAGAAGATGTACAAGCTTATGATAAAAATTATCAAATAAATATTTTATTAATTAACTCATACAATTACATCAAATAGTACAATCATCAACAGGCTGACGATTGACTTTGAGAAATATTTTTTAATACTACATGGATGCAATATAGAGGTCTGACTCTGATAAGTGGTTAGAAGCCATGAAATTCAAAATGGAGTCTTTGAAGAGAATAATGTATGGACATTAGTTGACCCACCTGTAGAGGTAAAATCCATTGGGTGTAAGTGGATCTTCAAAAGAAAAAGAGGTGCAGATAAAAAGATGGAGACCTATAAAGTCCATCTGGTTGTCTAGGATTACCGTCAGTATTATAGTATTGACTATAATGAGATATTTTCTTCTGTGGCAATGCTCAAGTCTATTTAGATCATGCTTGTGATAGTAGCACATCTGGACTATGAAATCTGAAAAATAAATATGAAAACAGCCTTCCTAAATGAAGAGCTGGAAGAAAAGATGTATATGATATAAACTGAAGGTTTCATATCTACAGATGAGTCTAAGGTGTGCAAGCTTCAGAGATCCATTTATAAATTTAAGAAGATATTTTGAAGTTGAAACATGCATTTTGATAAAATGATCAGAACGTATGGCTTCATTAAGAATAGAGGAGAATCCTACATATACAAGTGGGTTAATAATTCTGTGGTAGTATTTCTTATTTTGTATGTAGATGACATTCTCTTAATAAAAAATGACGTCCCTGCATTATAGGGAATAAAGATTTGGTTGTCATCACAGTTTTCTGTGAAGGACTTGGGAGAAGCATCCTATATCTTTGGAATAAAGATCTATAGAGACAGATCTAAGAGGTTGCTTGGATTATCTCAGTCCACGTATATTGATACGGTGCTGAAACAGTTCAACATGGAGAATTCTTAGAAAGGTTATCTTTCAATAGGTCAAAAATTTTTTCTTTTGAAGAATTATTGTTCGACAACTTCTCAAGAGAGAGAGTGTATGAGTAGAATTGCATATGCTTCGATAGTGGGATCTATTATGTATGCCATGACATGTACGAGATCGAAGGTGGCATACTCACTAAAGGTAGTGAGCATATACCAGTTGATCCAGATGAGAATCATTGGAAGGTCATAAAGATCATCTTTAAGTATTTGAGAAATACTAAGGACCAGTGGCTTATATATGGAGAAACTGACTTAAAATTTGTGGAGTTTACAGACTCCAATTTTTAGTCGGATCATGATGATAGCAAGAGCATGTCGGGATATATTTATATTCTGAATAGTGAAGTAGTTTGCTGGAAGAGTTTCAAGCAGCACACCATGGTCGATGCTACTTGTGAGATGGAATATATCGTGGCATCCGAAACTGTAAAGAAAGCTATATCGTTACGAATGTTCATCGACAAGCTCGGAGTGGCACCCTCCCTCGATGGCTCTATCTTGTTGTACTATGATAGCACTGGTGCCATTGCTCAAGCGAAGGAATCAAAGTCACATTAGCACACCAAGCATATGTTGTGCCGCTACCATCTGATCCAGAAGATCATAGATTGAGGTGACATCGAGCTTCAGAAGATTAATAAAAAGGAGAATCTGGCCGATCCATTTACTAAAACCCTCGATGTAAAGGAGTTCGAAGATTATAAATCGAAGATGGCTGTACGATACTATACTGATTGACTTTAATCCAAATGAGAGTTATTGAAAATTATGTCTCAAAGTCAATTGTCAGCCTATCGATGGTTGAGCTAATTATTATAATTATATATGAATTATTAAAATAATAAAAATTATTTGATTTTCTCATTACTCTATGTACTCTTATTTGAACTCCTATTTTGTGATGAAGTTCTTAGGACTATTTGAATTGATATAGGAGGATATATCGTTTAGTCCTTAAACTCTAGTTCACGGCCAAATGATATACTATTATCAGGATAATAGCTATATCAAATATAGGTCATTGTATGTCATGTGTGTTGGTTATCTTATCAACCAAGGAGTATAGAGATACTTATTGGGAAATTTATCCTAAAATCAATCATCGAGGTTATAGATGATTGTGCTCCATATAAGTATATGAATTATAAAATGATAAATATTATCTGATAGATAGATCATAAGGAATATATCTTCTAAAATAGAACTCATATGTTATGATGAAGTCTTTAGAACTACTTTTAAAAAGATAAAGAAGGATTTATCATATGATTCTTAAATCCTGCTCAGGACCAAATGATACAATTGTCATAAGGATGATAATTATATCGAGTATAGATCATTATATGTCATATTAGTTGGTTGTCCTCTTAACCAAGATGTGTGGTGACACAGGTATGGCATCGGATGATATGTAAGAGTATATTTCACTAAGCGTGACCATTTTTGGAGCACTCTACTGTCAAAGATTGCTCTGATGGGATATGGGTATATATATCCCTCGGACCTGAGGCTGTCTCGGTGACTTGCAAGTAACTCACTGTGCTTTGATGTCGGACTACCCAAATTTTTAATTTGATGATGAAAGATTTTTGGATACAGTCAAGTATTTGTAAAGTCTGAGTGCGAGTCAAGATGGGATAACCGCTCCAAGAAAAATTAGAGATGATGCATCATTGTGTTTCAATTCAGCAAAACTTTAGCCAAAATATTCATAGTGAGGAGTCACAGAATTTTTGAGGTTGAGACACAATGTGGACCACTCTTCTTGGGTTGATAGTTTAACCCAAAGACAACTTTGAGCATCAAGTGTCAAAGGAATGAATTATACAGTAACTATATCCACATGGGTTCTAAAGTGTTGCTGGGCATACATTCGGCCTATCCAGATGTCGGATCCCATTGCTAGATGATTACATCGATTAGTATAAAAATTATTCTTGTACTATCGACTTGATCGAATCTATGGGGTCACACACATAGAAGTATCTATCTGATCAAATGGCTGATCGACGATTATGAATCATTGAAGGGTTTAATTATCAATTTGATTGATGATTAATCCTATACAAAAGTTATAATAAATTATTTACTAATAGTTAGTAAATTAAAAAAATAATTAATTAATAATATGATTATTAATTAGCTCAATTTGATTGAGCAATGAAGATTGGATTAGATCTAATTGAATTGGATTCAATTAGATTGGCTTTGGATCAGTTGGATGCAGCCCTATTGAATAACAGGATTTATTCCAATTGATCTCAGGGATGCAAGAATTCAAAATTATTTTAAATTGAATATAATTCAATTAGTTTTATATAGGCTTGGATTGGATCTAATCCTATGGAATAATAGGCTTGATTGGATCAAGTCCTAGTATCAAATGAAGCACCTGATCTCCATTTAGAATCAATCCCTGGATCAATGTGATTTTTAATCTTACTAATTTTCAATTGGATTGGGGCCTAATTGGTTTTATAATTGGGCTAGGATCCAATTAGTTAGTTTGTTATAACTAATTTCTAAATTAGTTAGGATTGAATCCAAGGGTTAGATAGAGTTGGAACGAGATCTTGAATCTTTTTTGAAATAGGACTAAATCCAAACCAACCCTATGTCATATTAATTCTCCTCACCTCACTTTTTATCATAAAAATTCATCACACCCCATAGGATGCCGCACCTCCTCTCTTTCTCCCATGGGAAACAAAGAGGCATCCCATCTCCTCTTTCTGGTCATCCAAAAACCCTTTTACTCTTGGATGCCCTAAGATCCCTCTCGCAACATCCACTTTCTCTTGTTCTTCTTGGTATATTTTCTTGATATTTTTTTACTAATTTTTAGGTATTAGAAAGAGACTTCTCTGGTTGTTATATAGCAAAAAATTAGAGAAAAAAAATTCTTCCCAAGGAGAGAAAGATCAAGGAAGAAGAAGAGTCTTCTTTCTTGCATGCAGCCTTGAAGAAGGAGTTCTTCTTCCAGATTTTTTTTATTTTTTTAAAATAAAAATTAGATTAGATTTAATTTTTATATATAGATTTAGAAAAAAAATACTAAAAAAATTTGATTTGGATTTGGGGCATCTTGAAGTTTTAGATCAAGGAAGAGGAAGGATCTTCTTTCTTGTGCGCAGCCTTGAAGAAGGAGTTCTTCTTCTAGATTTTTTTTTTAATTTTTTTTAAAATAAAAATTAGATTTAATATAATTTTTAATATAAAAATTTGAAAAAAAAATATTAAAAAAATCTGGTTGGGCATTTGGGGCTTCCTTGAGTTCTAGATCAAGAAGAAAAAGGGAGAAGAAGAGAGAAGAACAGTTCTTCTCTTAGATCCCTCTTTTGGATTTTTCTAGATCTTAAAATTTTATATGATTTTTAGTATGAAAAATTAGATTAGATATAATTTTTATCATAAAAAATCAAAGAATAAAAATTCTTCTTAAGGGCATGAAAGGAAGAGAGAAAGTTCTCTCTTATGCATGAAAAATTGAAAAGAAAGGGTTCTTCTCTTGATCTCTATTGTAGAGATCAGATGCATAGATCTAGAAAGAAAAGGAGAGGGTCTCCTTATTCTTCAATTCTATCATATTCCTCTCAAATCAATCAATGGATGGTGTCTTCACGAGCTAGCACTCCTGGGGAGATCGATCAGCACCAGGATTTCGTGTGGATATCTGTAGAGGCTGGATGCGTGTGCGGCTGCCAAATATCATGAAGAACTATCTACCATAAATTTTAGATATGGTGATCTACTATCCATGCTCAGGTATGAAGTTTTATATATTCAATTAATATTTAGATATGATCTAAATAATGATTAGATATGTCCTGTACTTGCTGAATTTTAGATTTCAGATGTACATATATGCATATTAGTTTATATCATAGTTTTTATATAGTGATTTAGATTTGATCTATGCATGTATTATAGATTAAATTATTTAATCCATGCACATCACCCATCACACTTTTCTTCAAATGGTATCAGAGCCAGGTTCATTATGATATAAACATATATGCATCTAGAGTTGAAATCTAAATTTAGCAATGTATGAGATGTGTTATAATCTAATTTTAAGTATGATTTAATGTAAAATCAAATCTAATATAATTTTAGATTTGATCTAAATTTTTGCATATATGATATGTAAATTAGATTAGATGTTCTGAGTAGCAAAGTACTCGGATTGGGTAATCACCAGGCCGTCTGGTCATAGGAGCAGGTAGGGTTACATGACCCTCTCTTTTCATTCAATAGGTTGCTCTTCATGGCATGTTGTGGTGCCACTGTGAGGTCCCATAAAAAAGAAAGCGAAAAGAGAAAACTTACTTTCTTGCAAAATTCTAGATCTTGAAACCCTAGGTGTTGTTGTATGTGATACAAGTTGCGAAGAAACTAGTTACATCTAATCTTAATTAATCAAATTTTTTTTGATTGAAAATCATAAAAATTTAGATTTGATCTAAAAGATTTTATGATTTAATGTAAAAGATTTACATAAAAAATTATTTCATAACCTTAATCCATGTTGATGCTATACTTAATTAAGAATTAAAAAATATATTTTAGATCTAAAATTATAATTAAAGATCTAATGATAATGCATAAAATATGGGGCATTGGTTAGCCCAAAAATAGAAAGTTCGAAATAATTGAGACTTTTTCAAAGATTGGATGTAGTTACTAATTTATGATCTAGCATGTACAAAATGAAAACTTCATCTCGATTCTACGAGAATTTTTATGAATCTGATTTATACGTAAATTAAATTATTTTATGAAATCATTCATTGAAAAAATATACATAGATATCTTTCTACGTATGATTACTATTTTTAGAATCAATGCACAACTTTTCCTTGAATCAATAAAAGAAATTATCATAAAATCGATTTACAATGATGAAACAAATCGAGAAGGAATTGATGAAAGAGATCAAAATATAATGAACTTTATTTCGACTATAAAATAATCATTTTCTAATACTAATATCAGTAACAAGTTCTTGCTAATGGTAAAATGGGGGCTTTGAATGTAGGGGCTGTTCTTATTTTACCCAAGGGATTCGAGTTAGCCCTCCCCCGATCGTATTTCTCCCGAGGTGAGAGAAAAGATGGGAAATCTGTCTTTTTTGAGTTATCATTTCAATAAAAGAAATATTCTTGTGATAGGTCCTATTTTCGATCAGAAATATAGTGAAATCACCTTTTCCATTCTTTCCCCCGACCTTGCTACTTAATTTGGTTAGACCTAAGGTTAGAATCAAAGACTTAATGGACTAAAAAGAGTAGTTGATCCAATCTAATTAATAGTTGATTTAGATTAGATCAAGGGTACTCTAGATCAAAAATAATAGTTATAGTTGATCGAGTCCATATCTTTGATCAAACCAAATGGATCTTGATTCAGGATCAAAAGTTGAGCCCAAGTCATTAGGCTGATTAGATCGTTAGATGACTCGAGTTGATCCATGTTGTTAAGATTAATCAATATGACTGATTTAGGTATCCTGGACTGAATTGTCTCTAATCCTTCTCATGACTTGATAAAATCAGTGGGAGGATTTACGACATACCAGTTGGACCCACTAGTCACTAATCCTTCTCACGACTTGGTGAAGTCAGTGGGAGGATTATGACTTGTAGGTTGACTGATGTCCTTTAAGATATAATAACCAAATCTTTTAAATTATTAGATCTATAAAATGAGCTAGTTATGGGGATAACTAGATCACAGCCTCCCATTAAGGTGCGTGATAATGAGTTCAATATTTCAAATAGGCATTGGAGGCGCCATATGCCTGGTGTCTATTATGTAATAAAATTATCATTCATTATATGACCATCTTATTGTACCTTCAGATCAATGCTCAGGTTGACTGAGCCATACTCGGGTCTGAACATCTATTTTGTTGGATGCACTTGATGTTGTCATGTTAATGATTTGACCTAACCAAAATTTTTAGTGGAGGCACCACACGCCTGTTGAAGGGATGCCTGGGGTAAAATCTGATTGCTAGAAATTATTTGGAGAAACAATTAGTTGTGAACCTACCCATGGATGCACTATAGTTGGCTGAGCTACACTCGGGCTTGAATGCAGTCTATATGGATTCTAGCACCCGTTAAAGAATTAAAGTAATTCTTTGAATTAGAGGTAGAGGCTACCAATTCATATAAAATAGTAGGAGAATCTTTAGACTAAAGTCTAAATCTTTAGGCTTAAAATAATTCATATACTAAAGGTCAATTGTTCTCTTTTCAAAAATGGCTAGAATATTATCGTTCTGTTTATTGTTAGACAGTGATAACATTATCAGACCTGACTTCGATAGCCAGTATCAAAAGTTGAATATAGTTTTTGAGAGAATTAATCAAGAAGTCTCAGACTAATCCAAACAGGCTTAAAAGAGAAATCAGTAAATTATTGCTAGTCAAGATATTATGTGATAACTCCTTGAAATTTTTTTATTGGCAATACTACTATCTGGATATAGGATATCGATAGTACAAGTCATATTTATAAATAGTTGTAAAAGATTTTAGGATAGTAGAAGGTTTGAAAATGGTAAGAGATTTCTGAATGCAAGACATGGAAGTCTGTTCCAATCTTAGCTTTAGGAATCATCGAATTTATTTTCAACCCTAAAGATGTCATTTTAAGTGATTGTCACCTTTGTCCAATCTTATTGATAGTATCAATAAGTATGATTATTGCAATATCATTGTGAGTGATACTACAATAATGAGTAGATAATTGAAAATGACATAAACTCATTGCCATAGCCTGTTAGTGTAAAGTATATATCTGACTAGCATCCTAGATTAGATAATATATCATTAAAGTCTATTTTGGTATAGTTGACTTATTCATCTTTTATTGAAAAGGGTGAATAAGCCAGCGATGTTCTACGTTATGGTACATATTGATGTATTTACACTCACGAACATTAATGCCAGAAGAAAATTTACTACTTCACTAAATCTCTGACAATCTATCTTGGTATGGGTATGTCTTGCTTATGAAACATAAATCTGAATCAATTGAAATGTTCAAATGATTCTATAATGAGGTAGGAAAATAAATTATAAAGAGTATTAGAATTCATCGATTTGACTGATGAAGTGAATACCTTTACAGTAAGTTTTGACAAATCTTGAAAAAAATTAGATTCTCTCTTAATGGACCTCTCCTAAGACATCATTATTTAAAAAGATATCTGAAAGAAAACATTGAATCTTGTTAGATATGGTTCGATCCACTATGAGATTTGTTGGTCTACCTGAGGTCATATTTTAGAGACTACTTGATATGTGCTCGAGAATGTTCTGAGCAAATCGATCACCAAAACTCCATATGAGATATGGATTTGGGTAATTCGATACTCACTTATCTTAGAGTTTGGGGTGTCAAATTTTTGTGAAATATTTACAAATCGATTAGCTTGGATCATGATCTGATAAATAGTATCTAAAGATATTTATTCTATCTTTCTGATGGACATGAGATGTTTATGAATCTTAAGGTCTTTTTGGAAAAAAATATTTTTTGATGAAGAAATTGATGTCTTTAAGAGCAAGCTTGATGAAGCTTGATAGGTAGAAGAACCAACTCTGACACAAACCAACAGAATCAGAGTTGATTAGATCAAATCCGAAACCCAATGTAAAGGCATCCTTGAATAGATACAATAGAGTACCGTATCAGCTGAACAAATATTTTGATTCGAGATAGAGATTTGATCTTCCATAGAGATGCAATACAAGTATCTAACATTGAGAAGTGGCTTGGAGCCATTAAATCTGAAATGAAGTCCATAAAGATCAATGATGTATAGACATTCGTTGGTTCACCTGAAGCGGTAAGACCCATAAGGTGTGATTGAATTTTAGATGGATAAGAGGCACAGATGAAAAGGTGAAGACCTATTAATTCTATCTGATTGTCAAAAGATTTCATCAAAATTATAGTATTGACTATGACGAGATGATTTCTTTGTGGCAATCCTCAAGTCCATTCAGATTGAATCAAGCTTCTCAAAGTTAAAATATATATTTTGAATATATGGCTTCATTAAGAATAAAGTAGAATCCTGTATATACAAGTAGGCTAATAGTTCTGTAAAATCATTCTTTGTACTGTTTGGATGAAATTCTCTTAATCAAAAATGACATCCCTATATTACAGAGAATAAAAGCTGGATTATCATTTC